>NW_028025406.1:0-627 GCF_054177405.1 Leptonychotes weddellii
ACTACATCTGAGCGGAAGCTTTACACCCAGTGTTTGCCTCACCTCCTTTATTTTCCTTCGGCCAGGATCATGTTCTGTCCCAGGGTGGGGGGGGAGGCACTCCTCCGGCTTTGGTCCTGGAATGAAGATACATGAAGCTGACCCACCAATGACATCGACCGTGAGCGAGAAATAAACCAGACTTGGGGATCGTTTCTGCCGCAAAATATAGTGAAAACTGATGGCGAGATTCTATAATCATCCAACTCTTTGTGTACTTGATTATTCACATAAGGAGAGCAAAGCCTGTGAAGCCTCAGGTCAATATGGTCAGAAGTTTACATCAATTAAAGTTTAAAAAATCTGAAAGATGAAAGGTTGGCAGCATGTAAACAGAACATCTGGATTACAGACTGAGATTTGGGCTGAGTTGATGATGTTGCCTGCCTTCCTATTGTGTGACTGTAATCAGATGTTATAAGAATTTTTTTTTTATTTTATTTTATTATGTTATGTTAGTCGCCATACAATACATCATTAGTTTTTGATGTAGTGATCCACGATCCATTGTTTTCGTATAACACCCAGTGCTCCATGCAGTACGTGCCCTCCTTAACCCATCACCAGGCTAACCCATCCCCCCACCCC
>NW_028025407.1:0-627 GCF_054177405.1 Leptonychotes weddellii
CCCCTCAGCGAGCTCGTGTCCACATTCTGTCTGTGGATTTGCCCATTCCGGACGTTTCAGATCAAGGGGGTCCCACACTACGAGGTCCTGCGTGCGTTCTTCTCCCCCAGAGCATCGTGTGGTCAGGGTCCATCCACGGGGCGGCAGGTGTCCGATGGCTGAGTCCTGTACCCCTGCGGGCATGCACACGTTTATTTACACATCCGTGCACTGGAGGCGGGGGGTGTGTCCACCGTTCGGCCACGGGGAGCCATGCAGCTCTGCACTGAAGCTTTCTTGGTGGCACAATCACGGTCCCGTGCATGGGTGGTCTCAACGCTGCCCGTCTTCTCTCTGTCTCAGGTCGCCTGGGAGGGCGGCCGCCCGCCACCACTGGGCTCCCAGGAACCCGAGGATGTCCTCATGGTGGAGGAAATGTCGTGACTGGCATGGGGACTAGCGGAAACTGTGGCTTCGGCCTCATCCCCTGCCCCCGCCACCCCTGAAAACGTCGCGTTTGTGCATCGTCCACTCCCGTCTGGGCAAGATTTCTCAGCTGACCTGCATCGCCACCACCGAAAACCCAGCAGCACGGCTTTCTAGCTTTCTACACGCGTCCAAGCGGGCGGGCGGTGTGGGCAGCTCGAG
>NW_028025408.1:0-627 GCF_054177405.1 Leptonychotes weddellii
TAGAAGTTTTTGCTAATACAAAAGTTTAAAACAAAGTTATGAAGCAGTTTAATTTTAATTTCCTAATATTTTGGAGGATTAAAAACTTGAATACTGAATATACAAAGATGATATGAAAATTAAACTGTAGTTTTTTAAAAGTCCACAAAGTACAACAAAAGAAACATTTCAATGCATTTCTTTTTTCCTAATTTGGACACGTCAGAAAGTGTATCTGAAGATTTTAATTTAATGTTTCATCTTCTTGAAAGAATCTTAGAGGAAGAATAAAAGGAAAACAACAAGGAATTTAGAGGTGGATAAGTCCTTATATTTTTTAAAAAGGTATTATCATGAAACATATAAAATAGAAGAACAGCAAAAAAGTAAAACATTTTAAATATAATCTTCTTTCTTTGTAAAGACTGTGAGTGATAAAAAGTAGAGCTGGAGAGTATTTCTTCCTTTCATGAGCTGGTCAGGGTGGTTCTTTTATCATAAAAGTAATACATTGGAGGTTTAAATCTGAAGCTACTGAAGAAGCTACTGAAGAATCCCAAACAATGGTGTCAACAATACCCTCATTATAAATCCTGGAAATCAGTAAAATTGAAGTTGCCTATTTCAAATGCAGACATTGTTTTTTTT
>NW_028025409.1:0-627 GCF_054177405.1 Leptonychotes weddellii
ACATAGCTTGTGGTTTGAATCTTCCGTTTACATCATTTGTGCATTGTGCCGATGAGGGATAAACAACTAAAGTACCTACAGCTCATTTTCTCCTAAACGTAGTGAAGGGAAGTGTGTCAAATTGAGCAAAGCAGAATAACAGAGGTTTGTACTTTCTTCATATTCAACGTTTTGCTTTGCCTCTTCAAAATGCAACATTATCATCTACCCCATTCAAATTATATTAAATGCAGAATGATTCAAATAGTGCTAGCTGCCAATTTAAATTTCAAATGGAAACCTGTTCATTTGCTGACTCTTCATTCACTCCTCCTGCCCCCCCCAAACTTTTTTTTTTCTGCTTCTTTTTTCCAGTTCATCTTAAAGCTACTTAATAGGTATTTCTTATGGGAGAGGCTGCTCTACTTGCATATTTTTCCCTGTGCCATAGCAATATTTCTAGTTCCTGCCACTGCTTACGGACAAACCACGGAAAGCGTCAAGTTATGTGAAAAAATGAATTGCTCCAAAAGGGGGAAATAACTTTTATTTTTCCCAGCTGGAGATAAAGAATTTTAAAAATAACTGAGGCTTGAAAGAAAACACAGGGATCCAGGCAGGTAAACTTAGCACAAAGTTATTAAGAAC
>NW_028025410.1:0-627 GCF_054177405.1 Leptonychotes weddellii
TTTTTTTTTTTAATTCAAGTATAATTAACATACAGCATTATATTAATTACAATATAATGATTCAACAATTCTATACATTTCTTAGTGCTCATGAAGATAAGTGTACTCTTAATACTTTTTATTTCACCCACTCTCCCCCCACCCACCTCTGCTCTGGGTGATTTAAGAATAACTGCATGTTCTGTTTTCATTTGTGTATATCAATTTAATATCCAGCAATCTTGATGAATTCTTGTAATTTCTTGCTTTCTTGGTTTTTCTATGTAGATAGAAAATAACTGTATTGTCTATAAATAACAACAGTTTTTTTCTTCCTTTCCAGTTCTTAAAATTTTCATTTCTTGTCTCACTGCATAATGTGAAATTAACTATTTCTCCTGGCTCTTTTTGGTAGGGAGTAGTACTTAGAAACCAAGATCTAGGAGCTGGGGTGTGTTTATTGTTATTGGGGAGTCATTATTTCTAGGTTTCTTCAGTGGATAGAGCTAGGAGATTTTGTTTTTTACAACATGAGTTCATAATAACATCTTCAATTCAAATATAACATTAAAAGGTTTTAAACATGTATTTCTTTTCTGTACACTATAAGTTTTTATTAATTTGCTTTATTCTATAATATTCAAAAAG
>NW_028025411.1:0-10738 GCF_054177405.1 Leptonychotes weddellii
AAAAGAAAACTGCCAAGTTATTTTACCAGCAAAACTGGGCTTATGTGGGGAAAGCAGAGAATTATAAGCCAGAACGAGCAAGCTACAGCAAAGTCATAGGCAAGTCCGCAGAACAAAGGAGAGAAACTCTCATATAGAGGAAAGGGGAAACTGGGAGGGCTATTATAAACAAAAAGTTCTTTGGAATAAAGTGAGTTCTAATAGTGGGTTTTCACTGGCTGGGCTGTTGCCTTCCTCCTGCTCCGGTAGTGAAGTAGCATGCACCTGCCAGGTGCGACTCTTCCTTCCCCTTGCGGCTGCAGTTGATGAGCGAGAGGGCGGAGAGCGCCCCCTGCTGGCCCCGCGCCTGCGTTCTATAGTTTTGTTTTTTTTTTTTTTTTTATTCATTTGAGACACAGAGAGAGAGAGAGAGAGAGTAGGAGCAGTGGGGAGAGGCAGGGGGAGAGGGAGAAGCAGACTCCCCGCCGAGCGGGGAGCCCGATGCGGGGCTCAATGCGGGGCTCGATCCCAGGACCTGGAGATCATGACCTGAGCCAAAGGCAGACGCTTAACAACTGAGCCACCCAGGTGCCCCGCCATGCCTGTGTTCTAAACGAGGTTTCCTTTCACTAATTTTCACAGTGCGGGCTGCATGCTCAGACCACTGGGGATTCAAATACTTGGTCCCGGCGCTGCCTGTGCAGCTTTGGGCAGTTAACCTCATGAAAGTCCAGTTTCCTCTTCTTTAAGATGAGAGAACAGCTGTTTGTAAAGTTTGTAGATTTTCATCAAGAATTGGTACTCAGTAGGTGTTTCTAAAACCATAACCGTAATTATTGTTATTTTTGACTTCTAGCCTCTGCCTCCTCCAGAGCTCCCTGAAGTCCTCTCCCCTCCTGTGAATCTTCCCTCCCTGAGCCTCGGCAGCCCTGGCTCCCCGCTAACTCTCCCGCCCCTGGCTGACCTCCACCGCTGCTTCGTCACCTGAGTCAGGAGGCGGTGGACGAGTCACTGGTGCAGAGAGTCCTTGGCTCAGGCCGAAGATTTCCATCTTAATCTCAGCATCTTTGTGTACAGAGATTTGGAGGCTTTAGATCCTGTACTGCTGAGGAAGGAGAGCGTGCGGCAGGGGAGGGGTGTGGCCCATGGGGGCCAAGGAGGTTCTCAGAGGCATCCAGCCGACTTTCCAGAATGAGGCAGGTAAAGATGGAGTCCAGGGGTGTAGGGAAAGGAGGGGCCTCCTCTTCGCCCACGATGTTCTGGCCCAGCTGCACCCTGGCCCATTGTCCTGAATGTGCGCACTATTGCCACGTAGACACCTGCCTTATTAGGTCTGTCCTGGCCGGTGTCACAGCTCAGGATGCCTACCAGGAGTCATCCTGAGTGGGCCCACACTCCATCCCTCCGAGGATCATGCCTGTCTCCACCCACCCTCCAGCAGACCATCTGAGTTCCAACATCAGCTTATTGACTATGATCTTAGGCGGGGCACTGAGCCTCCACCTGTTTTCCCATCCATGCAGGGGGATACACAATTGGACTCCATATGGCATTTGGGGGGCACTGATGAGCTAATGCACGCACCGCACAGTGCTGGGGTTTGGGAAATGATGGGAGTCTGCTTACAGCGGTCTCTGCTGTTAGAGGTCACCCAGACTAGGGAAGGTGGCGAGTAGGGTGGGGGCCCTGCCCAACAGGAGTCCTTCCCCTCAGGGTGTCTCTCTGAGCCCCACGATACCATCCACTTGGTGGGCCAGTTGTAGGAGGTGACTGCAGGCCTTGGTGTAATTGTGAGTGCAGTGGGAATGGGGTCAAGAGGGAATGGAGGGGGAGTAGGGGCTGATCCCCCACAGCCCCTGGCTCTGTGGTCTCGCTGGGTGCAGGTCTGCCCTCCTGGGAGCCATGACAGACAGAGTGGGAGTCTCAGGATGGTGGGTGAACTGGCTGGCCGGCTGCTCTCAGTTCTCTGCACAGGAAAGCTGGCTGGGCCCTTTCTGCCCTTGCGCCTCAATGACCGGGCGCTCCTGCCAGGGACCGTTCCCTGGCCTCCAAACTAAGCCTGCAGGGTCTCGGCCTGGTGGGCCTTCCCCCCCCCCTTTTTTTTTTTAAAGCATCGATGACTAGATAGTAATTATCACGACTGATAGTTACTGGAGTACCTCTCATTTGTAGGGTGTTTTACTACTTTCATCTCTGCAAGGTTCACAATTCAGTGTGGAGTTTGAGTCAGCTGCCCAGCTTCGACCTGGTTCCACCTCTTACCAACTGTGGGCCTTAGGGCACACCACTTAACCTCTCTGGGCCTGTTTCCCCACCGGTGAAAGTGAAAACGAGAACACCTCGTGTGTGTTCTGGGAGCAGCTGAGAGCGTGCTCGCACAGGGCACAGTAGCCGTGCTCGGGGGGCAGGAGTGTGAGGGCCTCAGCCCTCCCAGCAGCCACGACATGGTGCGTGGCATCCATTCAGAGGACAGAAGGGGAAACCGAGGTCAAGTCAGTACTCCTGGGAGCGGCTAGGCCATCTGGTTGCAGCATCCCCAGCCAGAGCAGTTGGGCAGCTAGGAAATGCCCGCCTACCTTAGAGAAGAGCCCAGTGTTCCCCATGACTGGACTTCCCAGGACCACCCCCGCCAGCCTGGTGCTCCCCTCCCCGCGGCACAGTCTCCCGACCTGTCACCTGGCAGGGCGTATAGCCGTGGCTGATGCAGGGCCACGTCACCCCCCCCCGCGCCCCCACTGACCTTGCTGACAGACGGGACCACCAGCACAGGGGGGGCGTGCCCCTGAGCCTGCTGGGCGAGGAGATGCAACTTGCCCAGTCTCACAAGGCTGGCACACCAGGAAGGTGCTGGGGGAAGGGGAGCCCAGAGCCCCGCACTGGTGGGAAGCAAGGGGAGAGAGTAAAGGGGATTGTAATCTCCCCTCCATCATTCCAGCTGCCTCCAGAATCAGACCACCTGGGCGGGAATCTCAGCCTACCATCTACCAGCTGCGTGGCTTTGGGTCTTAGCTTTCTCATCTGAGAAATGGGTGTCAGGTGAGGATCCCACGAGGTGGTGCCACAAAACCCTCCGCGTGGCATCTGGTAAGGGCTTGATGAGGAGCAGCTGATTTCTTCTCATTTGCTGACCCTTCCCTTCCAGGCACAGCTCCTGTCCCTCCAGCTCCAGACTCCCCTGTTTAGCTCCCAGGTTATACTTCCGAAACACGGGGCTCTCTGAATGGGGACCCATTACTCAAATCACAGCAGGTCCAAGGCTGAGGCAGACTGGCTCCCAGGCAGACTGGCTTGTGCCCATCTCAGTGCCTCGGGAGGCGTCCTGGGGAAGGTCCCTTAGCTGGCCCCAGGCTGAGGGAGGGAGCGAGGATGGCCAGCATCAACCAGCAGGGGCCACCAGGGTCCCCTTGCTGATGTGCCCATGGCCATGCCACGTTCTGGGCACCCTGCTCCCCGATAACCATCCCCCAAGGACAGTGAAGTGCTTCCCCAGATGGATGGCCCTCAGCCAGGGGGAGAAAGCAGTCTGGAGCTCCCTCACGGCCCGAGTCTGTGGGCCCACCCTGCCTGCCTGGCTCAGCCCGGCAGCAACCACCGGGGGTGCGGCTACCTTCTCTCCTGGGAGGGAAGGGTGGAGGCAAGCCTCAGGCCTGCCCCTGGGGCTGCACCTTTGATGATGTCCTCCCCCATGCCCCTTGCCCCCACTGTCCCTGTTAGCCTCAAAGATTAGGCTTTGGGGTTTCCAGGTTTTGTTCAGTTTCTTGTTCCTTCTGCAGTTCTAGACACTGAGCTGTATCTATTGGGATGGATGGTCTTTGGCCTGGGGATGAGCAGATGGCAGGGAGGGGACAGGAACCAGGTCCCAGGCACGCAAAGGTGGGCAGGGAGCCGCAAGGGGCCTAAGCTAGTTTCCAGATGCAGGTGTGGGGCGGGTCCTGGGTCTGTGGGCCCCTTGCCACAGCTGGGACACAGCCCCAGACTTTCCCCAGTGAGGATGGCTGTAACCACAGAAACAAGCACAGCAGAAGCTCTGCCAGGCCTGTCTGGGGGCTCCCGGCCCCTCCTGGGTTGAGGGCATGATGCCAGGTGCCCCAGGCTCCTGAGCCTTATTAGAGCCTAGGGCTAGCCCACCCAGACCCTGGGGGCACCTCCACTGCAGTGGGGCAAGATCTAGATTCGTTTTATTTATTTTTTTAAAGATTTTATTTATTTGACAGAGAGAGACACAGCGAGAGAGGGAACACAAGCAGGGGAAGTGGGAGAGGGAGAAGCAGGTTTCCCGCCGAGCAGGGAGCCCGATGCGGGGCTCGATCCCAGGACCCTGGGATCATGACCCGAGCTGAAGGCAGATGCTTAACGACTGAGCCACCCAGGCGCCCTAGATTCGTTTTCTATTGCTCTGTAGTAAACGACCACCAACATAGCAGCCTACAACCACCCAAATTTATTAAATCACAACTCTGTGGGCCAGAAGTCTGGGTGGGCTCCACCGGGCTCAAGGGCTTGGCCTGTGGGGCGGCCTGGTGGGGCTCTCATCTGGAGGCCAGGGGGAGCTGGGTCCCAGGCTCATTCAGCTCCTTGCTGTTGTAGCAGTGAGGGGCTTCCCTGCTGGCTGTCAGCTGGGGGCTGCCCTCAGCTCCTGGAGGCCGCTCCATCTTCAAAGCCAGCAATGGAGAAGCATCTCCCTGGGGCTGAATCCCTCTCACACTTGGAAGCTCCCTGACTTCCTCCTGAGAAAGGGGGCCCAGAGGCCAGACCGGGCACCAGCTGGCTTGCCTGTCTCTGGGGACCCAGGCCCAGCCCCCCCGCTGAAGCTGAGAAGGGTAAATATGAGAAGGAGGGGAGGGGGGCGGGAGGGATTGTGAGACAGCTCCCCCCTCCCCGCTCCCCCAAATGGGAGACTCCTGGAGGAGGGTTGGCGGCTAGGGCTTGGTGAGCCCTATGGAGGAGGCACGGATGGACAGATGGATGACACCTTAGCTTTATAAGTCCTGTGAGCCTCAAGTTGGAAGGGGCAAGGTGTGGGGAATGGGCAGGTCCTCAGAGGGACCCCAGCCTCTGGCTCCAGGTCAGTGTTCCTGCATTAGAGGCTAAGGCGAGCCTGAATCCAGGGGCTGTAAGCGGCCACATTGGTGTAGACCCCTGGACGGTTGGGCAGGGCACAGCCCTTGCCCCAGCTCACCACGCCCACCAGGACCCAGCGCCCGGATCTCACGCAGGTCAGGGGTCCCCCAGAGTCACCCTGCAGGAGAAAGGCAAGCTTAGGTCTCAACCCTTTGAAGATTTGGGATGGCAGTGCCAGGACCCCAGTCCCTAAGGCGGTGCCTCTGGGTTAGGGGACAGGATGTACGGCCCCTGGGTTCCAAGGAGGGAGGGCGGGTGCTGGACACAGGACCTAGACTCTAGGGGTCCAGGCAGCTTCCCGCACCTGACAGGCGTCTTTGCGGCCCTGGACGTAGCCGGCACACAGGTTTCCGGGCAGCACTATATGCTCCGCGCCGGGCACGTCGGTGCCCACGTGGTAGAGATGGTCACAGGTGCGCGCATCCAGCAGCGGCACCCTTACTCCCTGCAGAGGTCGCCAGTCTGGAAGTGGCACTGGCGGGGGCGGGGGGGGGAGGAAGGGGGGCTTCTGAGAGCTGGGAGAGGCAGGGGCTGAGAAGCCTGCCCCGCCGGGCCAGGCAGGACTCGCTGGTCTGACTGGGAGGAAGAGGATTGGGTCCCCGGAGGTCGCGCTGAGCCCCGGACTGCGACAGCGCGGCGCTAGCCTTCCCGGTCAGAGGGAGGTGGAGAGGGATCCCGCGTCCCTCCCGGCCGGACCCCCGGGCCCCGCCCCCCCGCCTCACCTCCCGGCCGCAGGCTGCCCCAGCCGGTGACCCAGCACGGTGTGCCGGGGGGCGGGCGCGCCCCGGGCTCGGGCAGGCAGACGGGCTGGATGCGGGCGCTCAGGGGCACCGGGCGGCGCAGCTGCAGCAGCGCCAGGTCGCCGCGGGCGCGGTCCTCGGAGTAGTCCGGGGGCAGCAGCACCCTGCGCACGGGCGCCGAGAGCGCGCGGGGCGAGGCGGAGCCCAGGTGCAGCGCCCCGAGGCGCACGCGGTACTCGGACGGCAGCGTCGGCCTGCGCGACAGGGGGCGACGCTGCTCACGGCTCCCGGGCCCGCCACACCTGCCCCCTGTCCCTGGGCCCCGCGCCCCCCGCCCTTCCGCTGACCTGGGGAAGCAGTGCGCTGCGGTCAGCACCCACTGGGGGGCGATGAGCGAGCCCCCGCACACGTGCGCCCCGCGGTGCTGGATGCTCGCCTGCCACGGCCACTGTCCGTCCCGGGCGTCCCGGCCCCCCACGATGCGACTCGACACCTGGGGCTGCCCGCAGGCTGCAGGGGACAAGGGGGACGCGAGGGAGGGCAGAAGACTGGGGGCCTGGGATGTGGGTGGGGTCGGGGAGACACAGGGCCAACGTCAGGGACTCTGAGGCTTCCTTACCTGCAGACTCCAGCGTCCCTGTCCCAGCAGCTCCTGCAGGAGGAAGCAGGGAAGGCACTGGATTATGGCCTTGGTGTCCGATAACAGGCCAGGGGGAGGGATGTCAGAGATTAGGAAGGAGGGTGAAACACTTGTCGCACTGACCTGGTGCCAGGCTTTTGTGCAATCAACACGTTGGCCTGGTTACCCACTTTAACCCTCCCCAGGGCAGTGTGAGGTGGGGACTCACACCTCGGACACACACGGGCACATCGGAGCTTGGAGGGCCCACGGTCAGTGATGGGGAGAAGGTGAACCGGTGAAGCCAAGGTTAGGGTGCCCCGGAGTGCTCTAGGGGAACCAGGCCAGAGAGCGGTAGGATGGGGCATCTGGGAACCCCCCAGCCCCTGCCCCCCACTCACCCAGCAGCAATAGGAGCAAGACCCAGAGGCAGGAAGGCCTCCTCATTGTGTCTTCAGGGCTGGGCCTGTTTAAGGGCAGCACAGCTCAGGGTGGGGACTCTGGTCAGAACCTGCAAGGAGACGAGAGGAGGGTCCTAGCCCAGGCCCCAGAGGCCCTCTGTCTTCCCTCAGCCCCCAGTTGGTCCTGGACCTATCCCCGGGGGCCCAGGTTCTATGCGCTTCCCTCTGCCCACACCCCAGGGACTACGGCTGTCCCCCCAACCCCTGCGAGATTTGAGCACCCTCGGCATCCACAGGAACCCTGGAGCCTGGCCCCTGGCCACCACCTAGTTCCATTGCCTGCCGGCCGCCCCCTCCTGCCCTAGAGGCCCCTGCACCCTGCTCTCACCCTCGTGGCTTGTGCCCTCCCTGCTGACTGGGCAGGGGGAGGGCCTGGGGGCTTAAAGGGCCAGAGGGGGTGGGGGCCTCGCCAGGGGGTGATTAAGGAGCCAGGGCGGGGCCTCAAACAAAGATGCTTTGAGCAGCACTTTTGAGGTGGCAGGAAAGGGACACCTGGGTTTGTCAAAGGACACCTGGCTTGGGCCACGGTGCTGAGAGCTGGGGGTGGGAGCCTGCACTCAGGCAGCCAAGGGCGGGGGCGGAGGGCTGCGGTCAGGCCAGGAAGCTCTGGAGAATCCTTGGCAGCTCATCTCTGAACCTGATCCTAGCTCCTGGTTCCTGTTAGTGCTGGTCACGGAGCTTGTGAACACTACTGTTCTGTCCAGAAATCCCAGCACGGCCGCCCCCACGGAGCCGCACCCAGATCCTGCTCTGCACTAATTCGAAGTGGGGGATGGCTGGTTGAAAGCGGCCAGCACTCCTTGCTTGACCAGAAGCAGAAGCGGACTTGACATTGGGGAACTGTCCTCTCTTGAATTCGGTGTGGCCAGGACAACGAGGCTGCTAGCCTTGGTGAAGCTGGTAGATGCTGGGAACAAGAGTCGGCAGAGGGGTGGGCCCGGACTGTGTCCACCACCCAGAAGGCTCTGGAGCTCCTTTCTGCCTGGTCAACTCTGCTCCGCCCCGGCCTCCTGGAGCGCCTTCCTGCCCGGCCATAACTCCGTCCCGGGCATGTCACTGTGTGCGGTGACATGTGATGGAGGAGGCCGGACTCACGGCTGCTCGACTCCTCTCTGTGAGGTGGGGTCTGAGTGTCTATCTTGGCCCTGGCTGCCAGAACAGAATGCCAGACTGAGCCACTGAAACAAACATTTCTCACAGTTCTGGAGGCTGCCGAGTCCAGGAACAAGGTGCTGGCACGGTGGGTCCCATTCTGAGACCTCTGTTCCTGGCACGAAGGCGGTTGCGGCCTCTTCCCTGCCTCCGGGGCGGGGGGAGAGGTGTTGGGACGCAGAGAGAGCTCTCTGACGTCTCTTCTTATAGGGGCCTAGGGGATCAGAGCCTCACTCTCAGGACCCATCCTAACCCTGGCCCCTTCCATAAAGGGCCGATCTCTAAATATAGTCATGCTGGAGGGTGGGCTTCAAAACATGAATTTTGGAGGGGACACAGACATCCAGTCCATAAAGGTCCTTGAGGGCCAGAGCAGTGCCCAGCGTAGAGCATGCACTGTGAGTGAATGGGGTGAGCAGGGCAGCAGGCTGGGGGTGAGGGCAAGGGCTACGGGAGAGGGAACTTGGCACCCACCTCTCATGGGAATGGAGGGAGGGCAGCCCCAGGACTGACCCCTGCGGCCCCTGCTCAAGCCCGAGGTGTCTGGTACCAGGCTGTGACCCGCTCTCCCTGCAGCCCCCAGGCCCTGCGGGCGGGCTAATCTTCTGTAAGAGGCTGTTGTGAAGAAGAGCTGGGTCAGCCCAGGCCCCGCCAGGTAGCCTGGCTCACTCAAACGCGATGAAAGCGCAAGGAGAATAAAGAAGCTCCCTCCTGTCCTCCCAAGACTCCTGACCTTTTATGACCTGGGGTTCAGCTGCCCCCGGAGGCCTTGGTGGCAGTGGGGCCGCAGGTGTTCCCCTTGGGGCAGCTGGAGAGCCTGGTGGGAGAGTGACAGGGGACTCTGGGGACACACTGCCACCTCTGTGGGCAAACTTGAGGGCGGAGCTGGCCAGCTCTAATGTCCTCCCATAAATTATCTTTCTGACTCAACTAACCGGAGAGGGTCCTGTGGCTTGCCCCCCAAACCTGAATAGTGCGGACCGCTGGAGCAAGATTTAGGAGTTAGGGAGTGCTGCTGGGGTGACCGGGTGTCCAGGGAGCCCCCCGGGGCCGCAGAAGGCTCCGCAAGGCACAGACTCCAACATGCAAACGTGTTTATTAGCAAAGGAGCCAGGGAGCGGGGCCTGGCTTAGCATACGGCCCCACTCTCCCGGGCTCTGCAGGGCTCAGGCCAGCTGCAGGAGGGAGGCAGGCCAGAGCAGAGGGAGGAGGAGCAGGGGCCGGCAGGGGGCTGGCCTGGGAACGCTGGGGCTGCGGGCCAACAGCATCCGGATCCAGTTGAAATATACACTGACGTTGGTGTAGACACCAGGCCGGTTGGGCCTCCCGCAGCCTGATCCCCAGCTCACGATTCCAACCTGAATCCACAGCCCTTTCTTTTCACAGGCCAGGGGTCCACCTGAGTCACCCTGGGGAGCAGCGCGGGTGAGCCAGGCCTGGGGCGGGGCCCGAGGGGCCAGTGGAGAGGCGGGGACAGCAGGAGGGGCTGTGGAGCTGGGCAGACTGGGTGCAAATCCCACCCCCCACCCCGGAAGTGAACAAGCCTCAGTTTCTGCATCTGCAAAGTGGGGCAATAGTCTCTAACTGCCCCCCCCAATTTCCAGGTGAGGATCAAAGGAGGTACAATGAATGCAAAACAATGCTTGTCTCACAGGCTAGATAACTAAGGTCTGTTGTTTTCTCATGAATAAATGCTGAGGGTGGGTTGATGGGCATCGTGAGGGATGCTCCCAGGTCCAAGGTTGGGAGGGGTAGTGCCTGGTTCCAGCAAGGCCCTTCTTAGGGCAGGGGCACTCACTTTGCAGGCGTCCCGGCTGCCATCCTCAGAGCCAGCACAAATCATGTCATTCAGGTCGTTACTGAGGAAGCTGGGCTGGTGTAACAGGTAGTCACACCAGGAGTTGTTTATGATGGAGACCGGCACTTCGTGGAGAATGTAAGGAGGTGGCAGAGCTGCCAGGGGTTGGGGTGACAGAAAGACAATGACTTAGCCCCTCCTCTGCCATCTGGGACAGGGGGTGGGGTCCCTGGGACACCCAAGGTGCCTGGGACATTGCTCTTGATGACTCTTCTGCACTAGCCCAGCACCCTGCACATTATGGGTGATGAACAACATCACTGAAGGACCCAATGGATGGAGAGCTGAGCCTTGGTTTCTCTCTCTATAGAATGGGGATGACAGCCCCTGCCTGAGCCAGTGGGGTGGTCGCTTAGCCACAGCATGCACGGGGTGGGGGTGGGGCGATAACATACTGAGATGGTTTAGGATTAACATACTACGTCTGCAAGATTCAGGTTGAAAATGCCCCGGATTTGTTAAAAGATGTGAATCTACACCCCAAAGAAGCTGAACAATCTCCAAGTAGGATAAACACAAGGAGGTCCACACTGAGATATATTTTCATCAAACTCTAAAAAAAAAAGGGAGAATTTTGTAAACAGCAAGAGAGAAGCTTCACATCAAGTGAAAGACCTTTAACAAGATTAACAGCCAAATGCTTGTCAGATACAGGGAGGCCAGGAGGCAAAGGGATGACATATTCCAACTGCTCAAACAACAGAAGAGTCAACTGACAATTCTGTATCTTCTGTATTGGGCAAAACTATCCTTCAGAAAGTGAGGGAGAGGGGCGCCTGGGTGGCTCAGTTGGTTAAGCGACTGCCTT
>NW_028025412.1:0-627 GCF_054177405.1 Leptonychotes weddellii
AAATAAAATCTTAAAAAAAAAAAAAAGAACTCCAAAATGCTGAGAAGAGTAACAGTCTTACCGTCCTGACCAAAGATAAGAAGATAGCTTTTTTTTTTCTCAACAAATTACAAGTTATAATATATCCTGGGAAAAAGTTCAGTTCTATCACAGCAAGCTCTTTCTGGGGACTGTCCCTGCCTCAGTCCCTTTCTAGGACTATAATTCATTTAGGATTGGGTCCATGCAGTTAACAGGACTTACACTGTTGTGCGTCTTGGCAGAGATGGTTTTGACGCTGTCGGGGTCCCAGATGACCAGGTCAGCATCGGATCCCACAGCAATGCGGCCTTTCCGAGGGTAAAGGTTGAAGACTTTGGCCGCATTGGTGCTGGTCACAGCCACAAACTGGTTCTCGTCCATCTTCCCAGTGACCTGAGGAGTCGGACACACACACACACACACACACACACACCCAAAAGCAAGTTAAAAAGTTGAAGGGTGGAACACTACTTAGCAAAAATAGGAACACACTTCGAATCCACACAACAGTTTGGATGGATGTTAAGGGCACTGTGCAGAGTGAAAGAACCAATCTCAAAAGGCCACACACCATACAGCTTTATTTCTAGCCCATTCTCAAAATAA
>NW_028025413.1:0-627 GCF_054177405.1 Leptonychotes weddellii
AGGCATTTGTGGGGGGTGACCTTCCTCACATCTGAGTCCTGTGAGTGGAGGAGGGGCCCCGGGTGGGCAGCAGGGGCGACAGTGAGCGACCGGAATCTCCCTGCCTCCAGGAAGTTCTCTGAGGCCTGGCGGGCTTGCCTGGCCCTCGTTGGGCCCACACCTGCACTAAATCCTCACCACTTCCTGGGGAAGCCTCACTTACCCCTTCTCACCATGTACTGACCGGCTTCTATTGCCAGTGACTTCTCCCAGCTCAAGTGGCTCATGGCTAGTCTCATAACTCTAAAGAAATGTATTCCAACCCAGATTTGAAACGATTTCACAAAAATTAATTAATTCATTAAATGAAATGGTTCCATTACAAATATTTCTAAAGGGCACTGTTATTATTTAATATGTCTCTGCCAGAGGATGAGAGAAATACAGTCGCAGTAACGAATGCATGTGGTGCCATATTTATGCCAGTAACAGAAGCCAGACAGACCTCCCAGAGGCACACGGGATCGCTATGAGAAATCCGGGTCCTGTTCATTGCTCTCCGATTGTAAAGGGAAATTATCTGTTCTGGTTTTTTTTTAAAGATTTTATTTATTTATTTGAGAGAGAGAGACAGCGAGAGAGGGAACA
>NW_028025414.1:0-627 GCF_054177405.1 Leptonychotes weddellii
AAAATATACAGATGGAGAAGAGATAAGTGGTTATCAGGTATTAGGAAGAGGCAGAAGAAAGGAGAGAAGTAGCTATAAAATTACTATACTGTAAAAGGGAGCACGGGGAATCCTTATGATGAAACTATCCTATATCTTGACTATGGTAATGGTTACACAGATCTATGATAAAATTGCACAGGATACACCCACACCCCCCCACACACACAAATGAGTGTTTATAAAACTGGTGAAATCTGAATAATGTCAGTGATGTAACGATGCATATTTCTTACTTGCAATATTGTAGTACAATTAATGCAAGAAATTGAGATTAAAAAAAATTGGGTGAAGTTTATAGGGAACTGCTCTGACTTATTTCTTAAAACTACACATTAATCTATAATTACCCCAAAATAAAAAGTGAAACAAAACAAAACAAAAAAAACATATTCTTAATGACAATCAGAACTTAATGACCATAATCATAATAGCTACTAACCAGGCATCGAGTGCAGTGTTAAACCCTTATAATATCTTTTTTTCTTAATTTTTTTTTTTTTAAGATTTTATTTATTTATTTGAGAGTGAGAGAGTGAGAGACAGAGAGCATGAGAGGGAGGAGGGTCAGAGGGAGAAGCAGACTCC
>NW_028025415.1:0-627 GCF_054177405.1 Leptonychotes weddellii
AAATTTTAGGCAGACACAATTCAGTCCATAGCAATACAATTGCTTCTTATTCCGTTATATAATTTTTAAATGGAAAACCAAAAACCCATATTAGACCAAATTCTGAGGAAGCCTAAAATGATCTTTGATAACATCATACCATTATCTTCCAAATTCCCTCTCTAATCTTGCTTCTTTGGTGCACTTCTTTTTTTTTTTTCTTACGGATGCCTGTACAAGTTCCCAAAGTACCAGGGACTATTTTCCCTGTCTCAGGATGGAGATTTAATCTTCTTAATCAATCATCTGGTAGATATAATTTTAAATGTATTCACTAGATCTACCTGGGTACTAAAACCACTGACTAATTTGTTCTAGGTCTTCACATAGTCTGAATCCAACTTGAAGCCAGAGGAAAAGTGACTTTATTAATTTAATACAGCACATTGGTTTTCAAAAGAAAAAGTAAATAGAAATAAGTAAAGCAAGATAGAGAATGACTCTGGAAAGGTACATAGAAAGTATCTGGCACACCATTAGGTACTCAGAACAGCAAATGATATAAGAGTTGTAAATTAGGATGGAATTTATGGAAGGTGAATCATTTGAATAATCAATCCTAGTTTTAATTTCACTTTGCTTCTACCA
>NW_028025416.1:0-627 GCF_054177405.1 Leptonychotes weddellii
TGCTGGCAGCATGAATCAAGCTCAGCCCCTCCCCTCCAAAGCTTAAAGTCCAGTGTAACCGGAAGGGAGGAAGGCAGCTTGGTCAAGATGAGAGTCCAGTATGATCTGGTCTGAGTGAAGATATGGAAAGTGTATCCCAATTCTGGGTATTGAAACCTGCATCATGAAGGAATGTTTGCTCATGCGTGTTCACAGCAGCATGGCTCACAACAGTCAAAATGTAAAAGCTGCCACGTGTCCACCAATGGATGAAAGGATAAAGAAAATCTGGTGTATGCACACAATGGACTATTACTCAGCCTTAAAAAGAAAGGAGGACACATCCTACAATATGGATGAACTTTGAAGACATTAAAGCTACATGAAATAAGTCAGACAAATACCGAATAATTTCACTTACATGAGGTTCTTAGAGTCATTGAATCCATCGAGGGGAAAAAAAAAAAATAGAATGGTTGTTGCCAGGACTGGGAGCAGATGGAAAAGGGAATGGGGAGTTATTGTTCAATGGGTACAGAGTTTCAGTTTTACAAGACGAAAATGTTCTGGAGATCTGTTGCATAACAATGTGAACACACTATTGAATTGTACACTTAAAAATGGTGAGGATGGTAAAAAAAAAAAAAA
>NW_028025417.1:0-627 GCF_054177405.1 Leptonychotes weddellii
AAAGGTGTAGAGAGGTTAAATAACATACTCAGAGTTGTCGAGTGAGAGCATTTCTGAGCTGAGATTTGATCCAGGAGCCTGGAGCCTTCCCTAAAGCGAGTCATCTGCACTTCCATCTTTCACCATTGTACCAGGCCACATCTACTCTTGCTAATAAGGACATAGTGCCAGCAATTCTCCCCCACTCTCTCCTGAGATAATAAATTTCCCTTTCACTAATGGACCTTTCCTGCCAGCATATACAAATACTGTCATTTCTCCCATTTCTCCCTTCTAGGTATCATCCCATTTCTCTTCTCTCCTTTATAGAAAAACTACTTAAAGACTTGTTCATACTCACTGTCTCCCGTTCTCTCCTAGACCCATTCTAATTAGACTTAGATCCCACCACTTTGGACACTGTTGTTTTTTTTTTTTATTATGTTATGTTAATCACCATACATCATTAGTTTTTGATGTAGTGTTCCATGATTCATTGTTTGCGTATAACACCCAGTGCTCCATGCAGAACGTGCCCCCTTTAATACCCATCACCAGGCTAACCCATCCCCCCACCCCCTCCCCTCTAGAAACCTCAGTTTGTTTCTCAGAGTCCATAGTCTCTCCTGGTTCGTCTCCTCCTCCGAT
>NW_028025418.1:0-627 GCF_054177405.1 Leptonychotes weddellii
GTTCCACAGAAATATTTCCAGTTCTTAGCACTTTGGATCAGGTAGGTATTACCAGATTTATGCAACTAGTCACGTATATATCCTTTCCCTGCATGGGAAGTAACAGTTGTTACTTATCTTAAATACTAAGTTATTCAGCTCGACAGAACACACCTACATCTAACAAATCCCTACAAGTTTATTTGGACTCTTAAAGAATTGCCCTATATGGTTCACCATGAATGCGTCCCCTTCATATGATGCTTCACTACAGCAAGGTGTATGCAAATTAGATTGCTGGCCTGGGAAACTTTTCCTGTCGATGCTGGAGCCCAGGTTTTCATGACCAGGTAAAGCTACATAAATAAGGGGGGCAAGTTCTGAGAAATGCCTCAGCCGTACGAAGGCATGAAGTCCTGAAACCATGGCGAGTGTCAGAATTTATATTTGGCTCAGTATTTTGTAAGTTTGAAGTACAAGGAAATGAGTGGTGTACTCTAGAGAGGTAGGCAAGGGCCTGGCAAGAGAAGGCCGAAGAATAGGGATTAGTAACGAATTGTGGATGAGAGGGGCTCCCCTTTTTATGGTTGCAGTGTCTGTTTCCCCTAGGGTTCACAGAGAATCTGCCCAAAACAGCTCATCTCTAGT
>NW_028025419.1:0-627 GCF_054177405.1 Leptonychotes weddellii
GCTTAACCAACTGAGCCACCCAGGCGCCCAAGTCCTGTTTGGTTTTTAAATTATTTGTGGTTTAAGTTGAAGGCACTTCTTGTAAATTCTGTGTATTAACCACTTACCAATTTACAAATATTTTCTCCCATTCCATATGTTGCCTACTTACTGTGTTGATTTTTGTCACGTGATGGACAGTTTTTACTTTAGATGTAGTACCACTTTTTTAAAAAATTTATTTTTTTTGTTGCCTGTGCCCTTGGTATCACATCCAGGAAATTCTTGCCAAATCCAGTGTCCTAAAGCTTTTCCCGTTTTTTTGTTTTTTGAAGAGGCTTACGAGTTTGAGGTCTTATGTTTAGGTATTTGGTCCATTTTGAGTTTGTGTCTATAATGCAAGGTAAGGGTCCAGATCCATTCTTTTGCATGTAAAGATCCAGTTTGCTCAGGAACTTTTGTTGAAGAGACTGTCCTTTCCCTATTGAATGGTCATAGCATCCGTGTCAAAAATCATTTGGAGTTTAAGAATTACATTTTCTTAGTACCCTGAAGATTCTGTGGAGCTATTTTTGAGTTTCCATTTTAGCTTTTGAGGAGTCTGCTTTTAATTGCATTGTTCAATTTTTTTTTTCCAGTTGCTTTTAA
>NW_028025420.1:0-627 GCF_054177405.1 Leptonychotes weddellii
AAGGAACTGCTGTCACCAGTTTTTGTGGGGCCTTTCCAGAAGTTGAGTTCTGCACATGCAAGCAAATCCAAATATGCACTCTGTCGTCTCCCACTTTAAAAAAAAAAACAAAAAACAGGGCGCCTGGGTGGCTCAGATTGTTAAGCATCTGCCTTCGGCTCAGGTCATGATCCCGGGGTCCTGGGATCGAGTCCCACATCTGGCTCCTTGCTCAGCAGGAAGCCGGCTTCTCCCTCTCCCACTCCCCCTGCTTGTGTTCCCTCTCTCGCTGTCTGTCTCTCTGTCAAATAAATAAATAAAATCTTTAAAAAAAAACAAAAAACAAAAAACACAAATGTTAGCATATACATGTTGACCTTTAAACAACACGGGTTTGAATTGTGCGGGTCCACTTATACATGGATTTTTTTCGATAAATACAGTACTGCAAATGTGTTTTCTTTATTATTTTCTTAATAACATCTAGGTTACTTTATTATAAGAATACAGTATATAATACATGTAACATCCAAAATGTGTGTTAATTGTTCATTATCAGCAAGGCTTCTGGTCAACAGTAGGCTATTAGTAGTTAGGTTTTTGAGGAGTCAAAAGTCATACATGCATTCTTGACCGCATGGGGGGCGG
>NW_028025421.1:0-627 GCF_054177405.1 Leptonychotes weddellii
GGTAAAGGCCACGTGTAGCTAATGTCTTTAGGAAGGGGAGCATCAGTGACCACCCTTGAACCTGCTAATTCTAGGAGCTGAATTTCGCTTCTGCTAGCATTTAGCCAAAGGGAAGATTTTAAGATGTTAACATTCTGTTTATTCCTGAAAGTCCTTCTCCGAGCATCCTATCCGTCACATAGATTCATTCAACAAACCCATAATCAGGGGACCTGACGCTTGGCACTGAGCCCTTGGTCTCAAAGAGACAAAAAAGAACCGGACAATGAGAAGTCCATCCAAGAGGCCATGAGAGGGAGCCCAAGGCAGGGGGCCTGTCCCTGCCACCAGAGGCTGTTAGGAAAGGCGTCCAGAGGAGAGTACATGGAGCTAAGTTTTGGGGAGCTGAGAAGGGCTGGCCGGGTGAACGGGTGGGTGACAAGGAAAGGTATTACTGGAGGAAGAACATGGACCCGAAGGCCCAGAGGCGGGCTTGCTCGTGGCTTTCCGGAGTAGAGGTGGTAGCAGTGTTTGGTTCCTGATTACACCACCTCCAAGCCGCCCCCCAAAGCCCTTGAACTCCCAGGAAGCACCAGCAGGTGTTCGTTAGCGGGCGGGGAGCAGGGGGACTAGAGCCATTTGCCAGGG
>NW_028025422.1:0-10737 GCF_054177405.1 Leptonychotes weddellii
CAGCTAACACTACTGAAACAATGTTGGGTCCATGAAACATAAAATACTTTGGAGATCCAGGTGCTCATCTGTAACTGCAATCACTACCTTTGGGCTAAATGTGGAAGCCTGTTGTTTATTCCTAAATGCACACCAATCAAACTACTAGGGAAAAACAGAAAATTTGTGTCACCGGATTTTAAGGAATATAGAAAACATCCAATGACTTTTAAATACCTGATCTCTTGCCAATTCATTAGCACCTTATTTTCTTACCTGGTTAGCCTTCTAAATTGAATGGAGAAGTCAAGGGGACTCTAGAAGAAACGTTACTGAACATTATGATGAAACTTCAAAGAATTTGCTAGCATCTGGGCTAATTGTTGATCTGTATTTTGCTTTAGCTAGTTAACAAATGATTTATCTCAAACTTCATCAAATGGGTCAGACACGGACAGTCTTGTAGGTGGAAAGAACAGTGGCCCACAAGATGAGCTTTTAAAATTTAGCTTTCAAGGACAGATGCCCGCCTGCACCCCTTTCTATATGCACCTAGCCACTATTCCTCCCAGTCTCACATTTGCTATTTTCGGTATCTATAAACACAGGTCCACCTTTGCTTTAGGAAATTTATCACCATCTCCAGAGAAGCAGTCCTTGCTCCCAGCCTAATAGCAAGTGTATATATACACACATACGATTCCCTAAATACCACTGCTCTTTGCATGATTCACATATTCGGTCAAATTCTCTATCAACTTCCACACATGCCCATGGACCACCCAAACTTGTAGATACCTATGGAACTCACAGCGGCAGCATGCTATCTCACATGGCCTCCAACCCAGACAGTGGGCTTTCTGTGCCACCTCAAACCCAGACAATGGTGAGTTTACCACACCTCTCTTACATGTTAGTGTGGAGATACAGTTGGAGTACTTACTTCAATGAATCAGTGATTCAATTACCAGGGGCCATTTTAAGTGGCAGCTTGCCATATACCTCTAGATACTAACCCAAGAAAGAAAGTATCAGGAAGCATCCCCTCATCCCCAAAACACCCATGTCCAATCTCCTATTCTTGGTGACATATGTAAGTTAGATCCACAATATTATGCCACCATGAACACCAACGGATGCTTAGCAAAAACACATCATTCTGGGAGGCTGTCAATATGGACACTATTTTGCCTTGATACCATAAACTGCAAAGGTAGGCTGAAAGTATTAGATCCCTGCCTGGGTTTGATTCCCAGCTCAGCTGCCCCACTCTCTGTGTCTTTGGGCAAGCTGTTCCACCTTTCAGTGCTTCATCTGCAAGACAGAAGTCATAATACATATTTCCAAGCGTTCTTTTTGAGTAGTAATTTTAATAAAATGATGCTATGTTTGAATTAATGTATTTATAATTCATAGTGGTATGAATTTTCTCACCTATTAAATGAGCATAACACCACCTCAAGGGCTCTTACAAGAAATTTAGGAGGTAAAAATAGTAATATGCACAATAGTATGTTTGTGTCTTGCCTACTAGACCAAGTCGTTGAGAACATCAAATCTATGTCAGGTTTCTTTCTGTGAGGCACAGAGTAAGCATAGAATAGGGAGCCATTGCATAATGTCTGTGTGGACATACGTTAATCATTTATGTTTTGTTTTTTTGATGTAGTGTTCCATGATTCATTGTTTGCATATAACACCCAGTACTCCATCCAATACATGCCCTCTTTAATACCCATCACCAGACTAACCCATCTCCCCACCCCCCTCCCCCCTAAAACCCTCAGTTTGTTTCTCAGAGTCCATAGTCTCTCATGGTTCGTCTCCCCCTCCGATTTCCCCCCTTCATTTTTCCCTTCCTACTATCTTCTTTTTTTGCTGGAGTGGTGGGGGGGTGGGAGGGATGGGGTGGCTGGGTGATAGACACTGGGGAGGGTATGTGCTATGGTGAGCACTGTGAATTGTGTAGGACTGATGAATCACAGACCTGTACCTCTGAAACAAATAATACATTATATGTTAAAAAAAAATCATTTATGTTTGACTTCCTTCACTGATTGATCTCGAAAAAAAGCTACACCACTTCCTTGCTAATTCTGTGGTGGCCAAGGGGGAAGGCCAGTCTAGGGAAGGACTGAGGAGCTGGATAAACCCAAATCATCTAATGATGAGAGGAGTAGAATTACTGCCCAATCCCCAAGCCATTAATAAAAGTCTAACTGATTATCAGACTTAAGTAACAAAATCTCAGAAGCTATTAGTTATCAAGCTTGTGTGTACCAGCACTGTACTGAGCTTACATTTACTCAAGAAATGCTCCCAATAAACTATTGAAGTTGTGCTATAAGGATTCTCATCTTATGGGGAAGGAGAGGCTCAGAGTGTTCAAGTGACTTGTGACCCAGTGCAGAGCGTGGATTTGAACCCAGAAGAGGGAGTCCAGGCTGTGACTTTCCAATCACTACTATAGTCTTTCCTGCTGAGTCACAAACTCATTTTTGTCTGTGATAAAAACTGCAAATGTTTTCCCAGGTTATCTTCTTAGATTGCTTCTGTGAGTTTTTGAGGGGTAATGTTTTCACTTTGTAAGAGTTAATATTCCTAAAGACAGAAAAGAATATCCTAAAAAAGGAAAATACTAATAAATGCCTAGAAAAATAGGCAGAGACATCAACAGGAAGCTTACAGAAAAAGAAATGCAAATAGCCTGTGAACTCAGCAACACACATAAGAAATCCAAATTCTGCATGAGAAAATTAGAGCACCAATGATCCTAATACTGGAAAGATTTAAAATACCACAGATATATTTAAATCAATACATTTACAATGATACTAAGAAGAAGAAGAAAAAAAATTTCACTGGTCACCTTTGGAAGATGCTAGAGAACCAAATCATTATTTTGAAAATAGTAAATAAATGAAAATCAACCTCTGTCCTGCCTTTCCTTATGACTGATAATCAAATACTGAAAAAGGGAAGTTACCATTTGTCGAAGTTTCTCACCAAAAAATGAAAACAAAATAATAAAATTGGAATGCCGCCCTTGTTTAACTCCTAATGACATAACACATCTAGGTAGTAATCATCAATGACTACTAACATCACAAAAGAAAGATCTGGAGGCACAATAGTTTCACCTAGGTAGCCGTCTAGCCAAACCATGCAACTGGAATGAAAGTAGCTAACTTACAGGAAATGCAGGGACTGAGGAATTTGCTTACACAACACAGGGATACAATCAGCAATATCCAGGCTGTGGAACTGTGCAGGATAAAGAACCAGATCATCTTCAACAAATACATCAGGAGGAGAATAATGAAGAGTGATGGGAACCTACCGATTAAGAAAGGCTTAAGAAACACACAGTCACTTCTAATGGATGAAAAAGATTTAGATCTTGATATACAAACAAGATGAAAGAAACAATTATGAGCAGTAATCTCAAAAAAGACTAGATACTTGTCAGTACAAAAGTTATTAATATCTTTGGCATAATAATGACATTGTTTTATTTACAAAAAGGATGTCAGCTTTTAGAGTTGAACACTGCTCTATTTAAGGAAGAAATGTTACAGGTAGGAATTTGCTCTAGCAGGGTCTGGGTGCTGTAGACAAGACTGCCAATGAACTGGTAAGTCTTCCAGCTGATTTATGGTTACCTAGGATTTCATTTCCCTGTTCCCTCTACTTTAAAATATATTTAAAATTTTCCAGAATAAAATAAACTGTTTGCCAGACAGAAGCACATAGATGGTAACAGTTGTCTTTAGGTGGTAAAATTCTGTAGGATTTTGACCTCTTTAATTCCCATTATTTTTTTGCTCTTAGTGAGTGTGACTCACTTAACAGAAATGGGAAATTTATTTTAAAAACCCTTTTTTTCCCCATTTGAAGCTTTAACCATTAGTATTTTATTACTTAAACAACTAGGAAGCAAATATGCAAAAATCTTAGGATTTGCCAAGCTGGGTGGTTGACACACAACCATTCATTTTATTATTTTTCTTGATTGAAAAAATGTAACCTTGTATAATAGAATATTATAAACAATGAAAATAAATGGACTGTCCTGTTATCTCTGTTAGGTCATACTGAATACTTTCTTCAAAGTGACCTCTAGAAGCAAAGGGTGTCGCACAATGTAAAATGATCTTACTTTAACCATAAATCTAAGAACAATTTTTGCAACTATTTCCAAAGAACTGTGTAAGAGATACCAGGAATCTACCTTACAGGGAAGACCACAGAACAGTCCACTGTGAGACTGTTGATCTATATATTTTTAAGTATTTTTTATTTTTAAAGGAATAAAGATATGACCTGTAATTCATGACTTCGAAGGGATTTTACTTTAATAATGTTAAATAATTAGGACCAAGTCCCAGGCACTCAGTTAAAAATATTTCAAAGGAAAGAACTGTACAGTCCAATCATACTGTTTTGCAGATGAGGAAAGTGGCCTGTCCAAAGTCACAAAAGTGAGTGGGGTCAGGTGAGTGATAAGAATCCAGCTCTCTAATGCCCGATTCCCTTCTTTCCAAACCATGCCACCCCAAACAGCATCTTCCCAAATACTTCTATGATCCTGGCACAACTACACACCCGCATTCTATCTTTTATCAAAAAACTGGTAAGAATATATAGGACACAGATGGAGTCGTGGCTTATGTGGGGGTACCTGAGAGGAGAACAAGGGGTTTATTTATGTAATTATAGCAGTTTTCGTTTGATAGCAAACTGGAGCAGAAAGTGCAGAGAGTTCTCATACACTTCCTGTCCCTAAGCATGCATAGCCACTTCCATCATCAACATCCTGAACCACTGCTACATCCGTTACCATCAATGAACCATTACATCGATCCATCATCATCATCATCACCCAAAGTCAACAGCTTACCTTAGGGATCC
Organism: Leptonychotes weddellii; assembly: GCF_054177405.1. Lineage (NCBI taxonomy): Eukaryota > Metazoa > Chordata > Mammalia > Carnivora > Phocidae > Leptonychotes > Leptonychotes weddellii. The sequence goes on from NW_028025422.1 coordinate 4,891, forward strand.
CACTTGGTCTTACACAGTCTATGGGTTTTGACAAATGTTTTGTGGGATGTCTTCACTATACTAGTATTCTACAGAATAGTTCCACTGCCCTAAAAATACTCTGCACTCTATCTGTTCCTCTCTCCCTTACCTCTAATCCCTGACAACCACTCATATTTTTAAATATCTCTATAGTTTTTGCCTTTTCTGGAATGTCATACAGTTGGGATCACATAGTGTGTAGCCTTTTTAAGATTGGTTTCTTTCATTTAGTAATACACATTTTAAGATTCTCCAGGTCTTTTTGTGGTTTGACAGCTCATCTCTTTTCAGTACTGCCTAATGTTCCATTATCTGGATGGACCACAGTTTATTTACCCATTCACCTACTGAGAGATACCTCAGTTGCTTCCAAGTTTTGGCAATTAGGACAAATCTTCTCTGAACACTCACGAGCAGATTTCTGTATGGACATAAGTTTTCAACTCCTTTGGGTAAATATCGAGAAGCACAATCACTAGATCATAAAGTAAGAAGATGTTTAGTTTTCTAAGAAACTGCCAAAGTGTCTTCAAAGTGGGTCTTGAACCCACTTTGAACCCTTCATAGAGGGGTTTCAGGGCAAAAATCAGCGAAGTGAAAAATCACATAAAACCAACATCATGCTTCAAAATACCTTAGGAAGGCAGTATGTTAAGTGATAGATCTCAGAAGCCACTAAGCTCTAGGTTCTGTGAGGGCAGGTAATCTATTTCAGTAGTTCACTGTATCCCCAGTAGTATTCCTTGTACCTAGCACAGTGCTGGTACATGATAAATGCTCATTTAGTATTTGTTAAATGAACAGATCCAGTGGGGGAAATCTTTTCTTCCATCTTGTAGCACACATTTCTTGGGTTGAACAATAAAGTGAAGACTCATCTCAGGGGTCCCATAGTGTGGAAAGTAAGTACTATTAAGGAACAGGACCTCACTCAATGAAATCCTTACCCTTTAGGGGCATCAAAGACTAGGACCGACATTGAGGAAAGCAGAGAATACTGCCTCTCTTACTCGGGGGCATGCGCCATTATACAGACCAGGGGACAGAATCCTCTGCACAATGGAAATGGTTCTCTTTTTATTTGCTATGCACGTACAGTTGACTTTTCATAAATTAAATGCACAGAAACTGAGAATCCGCTGTAATTGCAAAACCACTGCATTGGAAATCAGCTTTCACTGAAATCACATTAGAAACCAGAAAGATTAGATTTAGAAACATATTTAGCCCCATCAAGAGGGAAATTATGGAAAGTTTATAAAACAACATAGATATACATTGTAGGCTGGCCAAGTGCCTGGCTAGGGAAAGGCTTAGCCTTGTCACCTCAACGAAGAGAAGAAAGCGGTCATCGAACTTCAGAACAAGGACTCTGGAGTCACCAAATCCCTGTTCTGCAAACTTGAAGCAATCCACCTACTCATCCGGCCTCAGTTTTCCATCCTGTGAAACAGGCATACTAATACCTATAGTTTTGAAAGGAGAAAAAATTATAGGACAGGTTTTTTAAAGCACACACAAACAAAATCATAACAGCAATTCCTTAGGCCTCGGTATGACGTACTGAGAAATACAGGTTTGCCGACCCTAAACCTTCCTGAACCATCTGTTTCCCACTATAGCACAAGCTAAGTTACTACTTAATATTTATTAGGAACCCACAGAGCTGTTTGAATTACATAATTGTGCCTTAGATAGGTAGCTATTACTTTACCCTCACTTCTTACTAGGCAACTGTGAAGTTAAATTAGTCACTTATCATAAAGTTCTCTGAAGACATTAAAGTTGAAAGAAATGCCTGATAATTGTTTTTAGCCATCTGGCACCAAGTGATGCTCATGAACTTACATGAACCATTTGGCTGAAGTCCAAAAAACGTCTATCTTAATTTTATATCTCACTTACTCAAAGTTCTAAGTTGAGAAATTTCTAAGAGGAGAAAATGGTTTATTAAAAAGGAAAACAAATGGGTCAATTCTTGAACTTGTTCACAATTACACAGGAAAGCATAAAAAGAATTCCATCTCCAGCCTCCAGTTTTAACGAAGAAAACTAGGGCAATTTACACACACTGCCTGTCAATATACACATGCGTGTGCATGCACACAGACTACACACCATCAAGGGTGAGTTGTGGTTGCTTTTCTCAATGCTTTCACACGAAGAGCCACACATCATCTTGCCAAGAAGCCAGCACAACCACCACTAAGCAGCTTACCTGCAATGCCTCTCCCATCGAGGAGGCCTCTCCATCTACTGGGGGTCACCCCCCTCTCCTAGACAGAGCCCCTAAAAGCACATCTCCACTTGTCTGGAATATTTCTACAACCTTCTCACTGGTCTCTAATCAATGCATCTTGGGCTGATCCCACTCCTTTTTCTCCCCTAGAGCAGGAATGAGCTTTTAAAAATAAGCCATTTCCACTCCTCAGCTAAACTTGCCAAAGGTTTCTCACCGACTTTAGAATAAAATCCCAAATCCTCACCGCAGTTTAGCAGATCTGAGATGTGGCCCATTTCACGGGTCTCATTGTGTATTCTACACCTCTACCTACTTAGCGTGCACCAGCCACACTGGCCACCCTTCTGTGCCTGGCTCCTTCTGGCCTTCGGTCGTCAGCACATTGGAAACAGAAGGTATGATCTTCACTCCACATACCCTCAAAAAGATATCAAAATCGATTTGGAGATGATTTGTAGAAGACTTGGACTCTCTTTCCCACCCCACCCCCTTCATTCATGAGGAGGGTGGGTTCACCAGCCCAGGGAAGTTCCAGACATTCCATGGATGTAAAAGTAATGTCCTTCCTTCAGTAGTGGAAGTATGTCCTATTTCCTGGAACCGTATCTTCTAGTAAGTTTTTCTCACTGAAATATTCTCTTTCTCATTCTTCCCTCCCCACCCCAAATCTCAGACACTTCATCACATACTTATCCTTACTGTGTGTATCAACTGGCAACCTGCACGCTAAACTCACTTCTCAAGCACGAATGGGATCATTGAGGTCCTCTCCAGAGTAGTCAGAAGAAAATTACTTCTCTTTCAATGATTTTATGACAAGCTCCAGCTTCTGAAAATTACTGGATATTACTCTAAAAATAAAACATTACAGATAATTACCCCTTAGAATGGAACAAATCATTATATTAATTTGAAAAGTTATTTTGGATATGGGAAAAGAGTACTTATTTGAAAAATAAAATTGCCAATGTACATGAAGCAGCTCGATTCTGAGAGGAAATAGGAGAATAAGAAATGGCTTCATGCTTTTTTCAAAGTCATTGTGCTCATGCTGATAACCAACCCAATGCTGTACAGTCTCCAAGAAGCCATGGAAGGAATTACATAAAGTGTGTTATAAAGTGTGTTTACAGGTGAGTGAAGAAAATCTAAGTCCCATTCATGTGTACTGACTCACTCTTCTCCCTAACTTATCAGGAAGGTTCTATTATTATCTCCACTAAACAGGAGAGGAAAACAAGCAACTTGCCCAAAGTAGCAGTGCTGGGAATTGTATTAAAATGGCTTAAATCCAAAGTCCACACTTATACAATGCTGCTTCTCGTGTCTTAAAGGAAGTCAGACACAAAGGGATGTTAAATATTACACTTTGACACAGATCACCAAAGCACAGGTAAGTTAGTAGTTCCCGATGATGCAAGAACAGAAATGCACAATATTATATAAACGAAGAAAACTAAGTCTTAAAGATCTTCTGGCTTGTCCCAAATGATGCAAGATCTCCTGATTCCTGATCTGTAAGTGCCCTCAAAAGCTGGTTTCTCATTTGGCTTACATATATGTAGTGTCTTTCAAACACTTGTCTCTGTGTTGACAAATGAGTGAGACATAAAAAATAGTTTGACAGAATCAAGTACCAGGCTGTGTGGGATCACCAAAGGATAACCTTCATCTGAGTCATCACAGACAGCAGAGTGTCCATGAGCTCTGAGGCTGAAAAGTGTTTACCTGGACGAAAACCTAAGAAAGAGGAGAACATATGTGAAGACCTTTCTAGGCAGAAAAAAATTCCTTGTAGGAGAGCCTGGAAGAGAGAACACCGTGCTTTCAAGGACCTTAAAGAAGTCCTATATGGATGAAGGAGTTACACATTTTTAGGATGGAACATTATAACCATCACAATGGAAAAATAAATTGGGATGAGACCACACAGAGCTGTGCAGGTTACATTAAGGAATTAAAATAAACTATTGGTAAAGTTAAGGAAAGAGCAAGATTTCTATCTTGCATGGTTCCCCCACATCCCCATCCCTCTGCACCACCACCCCTACCACTGAAAAATCAGACAGGAATCAAAACTGAGTGAATGAAATCTGCACAGGGTCAGAAAGGAAGTCCACAGAGACAGCAAGACTAGATGCGAAGGGAGAGAAGAAAAGAAAGTGTCCAAAAGAAGGAGAATTGTACTTCTTAAAAAGGCAAGCATCTAAAAGAATGCTCTGAGAGATGAGATCAAAGGATCTATCATGTTATGTTGAAGCCAGCTAGCAAGAGTCATGCTGTTTCCAGGAATTTTGTGAGCTAGTTGTTAAAACATGAAGCCCAACAGGTTGGGAATATTTACACTCTTAACATGGGCCAACACTGTAAGACAAGGTATTCCTTTCTGGAGAGTGGGTTTATCAGCACACCACTACCTATACTCACTGAGGATACGGTGGGATCATAGCTGTTGTTGGTGGGAAATAACTAGACTACTACAAAGGAGTCCTTCGCAATATTTCCCATTACCTTATGGACTCTTCAAGCATCAAAAGGTAACAAACATGAAAAGCTAAACTATGGTGCATTTCATTGCTCCCCCATGTTGACTTGACTCACTCACAGTGAAGCTGAATACTGAGCTTGATGACCCCTCATATCCTTGAGTTTCTATTTGTGTAGATACACAGCTCAACAAAATTTATTAATTAAAAAGCAATACTTTTGCTTAGAAAGGCAGTAAGACTTGGTAGAAATTTCAGCTGTGGATCTTAACATCGCCTAAGGTGTTAATGCCCTCAAGATCCTTAAAGGAAATATAATTAGGAGTGTTAAAAGTTTGTTTCAAATAAATAAAATTAAGGACATATCATAAAGATAAACTCCATAGAATTATGGAAAGTAAATACCTAGCAACTTTCCCTATTAATATTTATAACAGATGGTATTTGTTTAATGTTTGGTAGATGTACAGGGCATCCAGTGTCATAACAAACTATATTCATTTATGACTACTATTCCCATTTTACAGCTGAGAAAATTTAGGTCTATAAATTAAACAGCCTGCCCAAAGTTGTATAGCTATTAAGAGGCAAGAGTTCCCAGCTACTGATTGCATAGCAAAAGCTCTTAAAACCTACACGTAGCTGCCTCACAAAGTTATTATTATTATTATTAGTTATTATTGGAACAAGAACCAAGAACCAAGTTTATTTGTTCATTTCTTGCACTTGAAGTATTCCTCGATGACATCCTTCACCTGAGACTCTTTGCCATAGTCCTTAACCACCACACAACTGCAACCAACCACTTTACGGGGTTTCCCTCTCTGTCAGTTTTACAGAGGCCTACTCATTCCCCTAGTTTCTTGTTGTCATCAATCTTGATTAGGTTGATTTGGTGCTCAGCACAAAGGGCCTCCACCAACTTGACATACATAGGCTCATCACAGTTGGATGCAAGCACACAAAGATGGGCCTGGCGCTTGTCTAAGGCTTTGGCAGCTTCGCGAATTCCACGTGCTAGGCCATCGTGGATGAGGGCGGTCTTCAGCACCTCTTGTAAAGCAGTATTAACGTCCATTACACCTCCAGCAGCAATGC
>NW_028025423.1:0-627 GCF_054177405.1 Leptonychotes weddellii
AAATAAATAAATAAATAAATAAATAAATTTTGAAAATAAAGGACATTGGTGTTTGTAGGCCAGTTAGTTTAGAGAATGTCCCTCAATTTAGATTTGTCTAAAGTTTGCTCATGATTATATTCAGGTTACATGTGTTTTGTAAGTTATACAACTAAAGTTACATTGTGTCCTTCTCAATGCCCATCAGGAGCTACATAGTATCAGTTTGTCTCATTCCTGCTCATAATAATTTTGATTACTTGGTTACAGTGTTATCTGCCAGGTTTCACCTTTGCAAAGTTACCATTTTTCCCTTTGTAATTAATAAATATTTTAGAGGTATAGTTTGTGAATATAATTTTTAACATCACTGATTTTTCTTTGAATCAAGTATTACCATGGTTATTATTACCTGTATTAGTTAATATTTTGCTAAAAGGAAGAACTTCTCCCTCATTTCCTTTTTTTTTTTTTAATTCATCAATGTGGACTCACATATTTTTATTTTACTTAATAGGATATGGTCCATTACAATCATGAATTATTTTGATGCCCAAGTTAATTCTCCCAAATTCATTTAGCAACTCCTTGCTTTTGCTGCAGCAAGACATTTTAGGCTTATATTGTATTTTCCATACCTCAGCTCTG
>NW_028025424.1:0-626 GCF_054177405.1 Leptonychotes weddellii
GCGAGAGAAGGAACACAAGCAGGGGGAGTGGGAGAGGGAGAAGCAGGCTTCCCGCTGAGCAGGGAGCCCGATGCGGGGCTCGATCCCAGGACCCTGGGATCATGACCTGAGCCGAAGGCAGACGCTTAACAGCTGAGCCACCCAGGCGCCCGGTATATACCACCTTTTAACAGAAAAGATTAAAAACTCTACTTGGACATAATAGACACAATGGATTTCCTACTATTTCTCTTTACGCCTGGAACTGGACTGACTTCACAGATCTTGGAAGAGCAGCTGGAGACATGACCAGCTTCCCTAAAGGATAAGGGAGCTCACTAGAAGACAAGCAGAAAGGAGGATTCCATATACCTATGGAACAAAAGAGAACAGGTAAAAAAAAAAAAAACCAGTCTCCACCTGAGAGAGAAGGCAACAGAGACATCAAGCTCTCATCTGCATGAGAGCACACATCTTTGAAGGGAAGAAGTGACCAAGAGGAGCAGAGGAAGAATGTTCACGAAAGTACTGATTTAAAAAAAGAAAACAGGGCGCCTGGTGGCTCAGTTGGTTAAGCGACTGCCTTCGGCTCAGGTCATGATCCTGGAGTCCCGGGATCGAGTCCCGCATCGGGCTCCCTGCTCGGC
>NW_028025425.1:0-626 GCF_054177405.1 Leptonychotes weddellii
AGGACTGGGAGCCCTGCTGAGGGGCGCACAACCCAGGATGCTGCAGTTTATAGCAGCACAGACAGAAATGGAGATAGTGTGGCCTGGAGAACTCACTGAAGAACAGACTGCGATCTCTCTGTTCTGAGGCAGAGGTTTGGAAACAATCTCTTCTGCTCTGACTCTCGGGAGAGACGTGGAAAGCCACCAGAGAACAAAAGCCCCCCAAAAACCGGTTTTCACTGAGCCCATTTCCCCCCACAGGGGGCAGGGCAACTCTGCCCAAACAGGGTTGCCTGAGTAACAGGAAGGCAGGCCCCTCCCCCAGAAGACAGGCTGAGAAAGCAAGAGACCAGCAACCCTAAGGTCCCTATAAAACAGGTGCATCTTGCTTGGGTTGTGGTCAATAATTTGGACTCTGTACATTCCCTCAACCACCCCTCAACAGAATGACTAGGAGGAGGAACCCCCAAAGTAGGAAAGACTCAGAGACTATGACTTATGCCACAGATTTACAAATGGATACAGATATAACCAAGATGTCAGAAATGGAATTCAGGGTAGCAATTGTGAAGACAATAGCTAGAATGGAGAAATCAATTAATGGCAACATAGAGTCTCTAAGGGCAGAAATGAAAGCTGAATTG
>NW_028025426.1:0-626 GCF_054177405.1 Leptonychotes weddellii
ACTTTTTTAACAGAAAACAACACACTCCTTGGGGCAAGGTGAGGGATCGAGACAGGCCCTGGGTAAGGAGGATCACGACAGCACCTGGAGTTGATAGGCCTGCCTAGGAGAGAAGCTCGGGCACCGCCACGCCAGAGGGCACAGCTACTGTCTGAGGCTCAGCAGACCAGTTCACCCGCCACGTCAAGCTGCTATAGATCCAAGTCATAAAAATCTTCCAGCTCATCATGAAACAAGTCCCACTCGTCTTCAGAGTCTGTCAGGTCGTCGTCCCCACCTGCAGCCAAAAGCATAAGCAACATCTCGCCCAGCTCAAAGGTGACAACCTCCTCTTCTTCGTTGTCAAAGGGGTTGCTGTTCTCTCTTTCCTCAATGAGCTCCCAGAAGTGGTTCCTTCGTTGGGCCTGTAAAAAACAAGGCCATGATAGGGATGGCACTGTCCAGTAGCATCTTCTATGCTGTTGTTTCTAAGGCAAAACATCCAGCACACCAGAGGGCATGACGAACCAGACTTCTTATTTAGGGTTGACTTTACCAATTCCTCCCCTCTGGTTACTTGAGGCAAACCGCTTACTCTAGACCTTTAAGAGCTAGCTTTTCCTCACCTATCCCTCCCAGTTTCCTGA
>NW_028025427.1:0-626 GCF_054177405.1 Leptonychotes weddellii
GAAATAATACCTATTCTACTGAAGCTGTTTCAAAAAATAGAAACAGCAGGAAAGCTTCCAGACTCATTCTATGAGGCCAGCATTACCTTAATCCCCAAAACAGGCAAAGACCCCATCAAAAAGGAGAATTTCAGACTGATATCCCTGATGAATATGGATTCCAAAATCCTCAACAAAATCCTAGCTAATAGGATCCAACAATACTAGCTAATAGGATCATCCACCACGACCAAGTGGGATTTATCCCTGGGCCGCAAGGTTGGTTCAACATTTGCAAATCAATCCATGTGATAGAACACATTAATAAGAGGAGAGAGAAGAACCATATGGTCCTCTCAATGGATGCAGAAAAAGCATTTGACAAAATACAGCATCCTTTCCTGATTAAAACTCTTCAGAGTATAGGGATAGAGGGCACATTCCTCAAGTTCATAAAATCCATCTATGAAAAACCCACAGCGAATATCATCCTCAATGGGGAAAAGCTGAGAGCCTTTCCCTTAAGATCAGGAACACGTCAAGGATGCCCACTCTCGCCACTATTGTTCAACATAGTACTAGAAGTCCTAGCAACAGCAATCAGACAACAAAAAGAAATAAAAGGTATTCAAATTGGCAAAGAAGAA
>NW_028025428.1:0-626 GCF_054177405.1 Leptonychotes weddellii
ATGGAAAAACATCATGCAAATGGATGTCAAAAGAAAGCTGGAGTAGCAATACTTACATTGGACAAACTAGACTTTAACACGAAGACAAAGAAGGAGACTATATAATAATAAAGGGGACAAGAAGATGTAACAATTTTAAATATTTATATACCCAGCATGGGAGTACCCAAATGTATAAAACAATAACAAACATAAAGGAACTAATCAATAACACAGTAATAGTAGGGGACCTTAACACCCCACTTACATCAATGGACAGATCATCTAAACAGAAAATCAACAAGGAAACAATGGCCTTGATGATATAGTGGACCAGATGGACTTAACAGATATATTCAGAACATTCCATCCTAAAACAGCAGAATACATATTCTTTCATTCGCTTTTTTTTTTTTTTTTGAGAGAGAGAATCTTAAACAGACCCCATGCTCAGCAGTTGAGCCCAACACAGGGCTCAGTCTCACAACCCCAAGATCATGACCTGAGCCAAAATCAAGAGTCAAATGCTTAACTGATTGAGCTACCCAGGCACCCCAGAGACACATTGTTTCAAGTGCATATGGAACATTCTTCAGAATAGACCACATACTAGGACACAAAACAGGCGTTAACAAATAGAAGATTGA
>NW_028025429.1:0-626 GCF_054177405.1 Leptonychotes weddellii
GCTCAAATCTGGTCCCCAGCTTCCTTTCTCCACAACCTCTGAACTAAAAATGTTTTACGTTATAAAATGACTGGGAAAAAAGGGAAAGGAAAATTATTTTATGACACATGAAAAGTCAAATTTCAGTGTCCATAAAGTCCTTTCCTGGGGGACGCCTGGGTGGCTCAGTCGGTTAAGCGGCTGCCTTTGGCTCAGCTCATGATCCCAGGGTCCTGAAATCAAGCCCCGCATCGGGCTCCCTGCTCGGCGGGAAGCCTGCTTCTCCCTCTCCCACTCCCCCTGCTTGTGTTCCCTCTCTTGCTGTGTCTCTCTCTCTGTTAAATAAATAAATAAAATCTTTAATAAAAAAAAAATAGTCCTTTCCTGGGAGTGCAGCCATGCTCATTGGCTTACGTTGTGTCTGTGATTGATTTCATGAGGCAGCGAGCGGCAGCGCAGACAGCTCAGCCGGAAAGTCTCGAGCATTTACTCCCTTGCCCTTACAGAGAAACTTGGACAACTTCTAGCCTAGCACGAGTCCATTCCCTCACAAACCTCCCAGTGCTTGACTCATTCTTTGATTGCTTCACTATTACAAGAGAAATAGCCCTCCTCCAGCTAACTATTGCTCCACTCGCTGCATAGCC
>NW_028025430.1:0-626 GCF_054177405.1 Leptonychotes weddellii
CCGTCAGCTCCGCTATGTTCTATACGCTTCTGGAGACTACAACATGAGCACACCGCGTGGCTGGTGAGGGTGACAGTGGTGGTTGGGTTTTCTTAAAGATTTTATGTATTTATTTGAGAGAGAGAGCATGAGAGGGGGGAGGGTCAGAGGGAGAAGCAGACTCCCCGCCGAGCAGGGAGCCCGATGCGGGACTCGATCCAGGGACTCCAGGATCATGACCTGAGCCGAAGGCAGTCGCCTAACCAACTGAGCCACCCAGGCGCCCTGTTGGTATTTTTTTTTAAAAGATTTTATTTATTTGAGAGAGAGAATGAGAGAGAGAGAGCACATGAGAGGGGGGAGGGTCAGAGGGAGAAGCAGACTCCCCACCGAGCAGGGAGCCCGATGCGGAACTCGATCCCGGGACTCCAGGATCATGACCTGAGTCGAAGGCAGACGCTTCACCGACTGAACCACCCAGGTGCCCCGAGCTGGTGGTTGTTATGAGGAAAAGCTTCCAAGGAAAAGCTCCGAACATAAGCATGCTTGGAGACATCATATCTGAAATAATGTAACCGGACAAACTGTGGAGTCAGACAACCCAGAAGATCAGAGACAGAAGATTCCATCTCAGTCTGGTAGATGCC
>NW_028025431.1:0-626 GCF_054177405.1 Leptonychotes weddellii
AGGTGAAGCCCAGGTCCAGGTGAAGGAGAGGTGCAGATTCCCGGAGGCCAAGGAGAGGTGCAGACCCAGGGTAGACCCAGGTAAAGATCAAAGGGAGGTACAGCCTCTCCCTACAGGAGAGGCAAGGGGAGACCCAGGTCCAGGGAGGCCCAGGATTCGCCCAGGAGAGGCCCAAGAACAGGGGAGGCCCTGGAGCAGGTACAGGCGAGGCCAGGGACCGTGGAAGACCCAGGAGCAGGGGAGGCCCAGGTGCAGGTGAATTGGTAGTCCAGACCCAGGTCAGACGCAGGTACAGGTACAAGGAAGGTCCAGACCCAGGAGAGGCCCAGACACAGGGAGGCCCAGACACAGGGGAGGCCCAGGCACAGGTGATGTGTATTCCAGTCCCAGGGGAGCCGGAGGTGCAGGGGAGCCCCAGGTGCAGGGGAGGCCAAGGTGCAGGGGAGGCCCAGGAGCAAGGGAGACCCAGGAGCAGGGGAGGCCCAGGAGCAAGGGAGACCCAGGAGCAGGGGAGGCCCAGGTGCAGGGGAGGCCCAGGTGCAGGGGAGACCAAGGTGCAGGGAGGCCCAGGTGCAGGTACAGGTGAAGCCAGGGACCGTGGAAGACCCAGGAGCAGGGCAGACGCA
>NW_028025432.1:0-10736 GCF_054177405.1 Leptonychotes weddellii
AAAAAAAAAAAAAAAACCCAAATAAGACAAAAGTCCTCTTCCAGGGAATCTGGGAAATCTTACAAATGGCTAATTAAAAACACTGTGGCACATAATGTCTTGATGTCTTGTGATCCAATTCCCAGGATCTGAGACCCAAGAAGAGGGTATATTCCTCCTCATGAAGTGAATAGCCTGTTGTCGTCTCTGAAGATTCCACCAGCTTGTCTTGTGTAATCATTTTCTTGGGTTCCTAGGCTTTCAATGTTAGTTTCATTAAGACAGACCTCATGTGCTCATCTGAGAACTCTTCAAGTCCCTGTAACAAAGACCATTTTGTAAGACTTGCACATTATGGGACTCCTTAACGAATTTCGCTGAGATATGAGCGATGTCATAGGTTTTCAAGTCCTGCCTTGGTTATTTTACAGTGGCCAGCAGATTCCAACAGAGCCAAACTGTGAGTTTCCGTGATCACAATAGGTAGTATTTATGGGACACTTGCTGTGCATCGGGTGCTGTGTTTCCTAGTTTAACACAGAATCCCATTTAATCCTCAGAATTAGACGACGGAGGAACCAGTGTTCTCCTTCTTGTTCAGATGAGGAAACGGGTTTGGAGAAGTTAAGTATATTACCCAGGTTCACACAAAACTGAAAAACTTTGCCAGATAACTTGGAACCAAGGTTCACACAGTATTTCAAATGCATTTGAAGCATTAAATTCTGTATGACATAGAATCTGAGTGAAGAGCTCAAGAGCAAGTCAGTCTGTTTCAGCATCTAACCCCCTCACTCCACACACTGACTCTTTTTTTTTTTTTTTTTAAGATTTATTTATTTATTTGAGAGAGAGCATGAGTGCATGCTTGTGAGGCCGGGGGTGTGGGCGGTGGCAGAGGAGAGAATCCCAAGCAGATTCCCCACTGAGTGGGGAGCCTAATGCCGGGCTTGATCTCACAACCTTGAGATCAGGACCCGAGGCAAAACCAAGAGTCAGATGCTTAACCGACTGAGCCACCCAGGCACGCCTTTTTTAAAGATTTATTTATTTATTTGAGAGAGAGGGAGAGAGCGAGAGAGCACACACTGACTCTTACTTCAGAACTGCTCTCAAACTTGATGGAGCTCAGTCTCCTCACCCTGACATTTGAGGCTCTCTGCAGTTTGATCCCAGTCTTATTTTCTGGGCTATTACTCACTGGAGGTCTTTGCTCTAGGCAAGCTGTCTCATTCTTGTCTTTGAAATATGGGTGGGTAGGCCTTTGTGCCTCTATGTTTTAATCCATGTTGGAGCATGTGCCAGAATTTCCTTCCTTTATAAGACTGAATATATTCCATTGTATCTCTGTACCTCATGTTGTTTATCCATTCTTCCATCAGTGGACACTTGGGCTGCTTCCACCTTTGGGGAACAATGCTGCGGTGGACCTGGGCGTATACAGATAACTGTTTTGAGTCTCTGGCAATTCATACTTAAAAAAATTTTTTTTGAAGGAAAAAAGAGGAGTTCAATTATTACCTAAAACCCGAATTCTCTTATGCCACTCTTTGGGGGCACATTACTTTGTGTCAGTCATGCCCATCCTTTTAGACCTGCTCACATCTTCTGACTTTCTGGATTGTTCTTGGACCTCTGCAGTTCACAGTGATCGTTCCCTCACGTAGACCCAAAGCACTCACCTAGGCAATAAGAAGACGAATGACTCATTTAACCAGGAATTGCTTAAATCTTATTTCATCTCTTTTTGTGGCTAGACAACTCTTTAAGATTTACGTTTGATGATATAGATGTCTCACCTCCTAAGCTCTAGTATAAGCCACTCAGGAGCCCAGACCATAGGAGTGTCTTGTGGTTCCCACTGTGCCTAACATGATGTTGTGCGTAAAGAAGGCTCTCAGTAACCGCGTTGCTTGCTTCTTCAGTGGTTGTAGCCTGAATTCTGTCAAGGCAGTTGGTGCAGCTGTGTAGCCGTGGGAAGAGGTATTTTTACCTGTGTCCTGATCCATGCTGGATTTGAAGTGTTATTGCTGTGCAGGCGAGAGTGGCTTGGAGAAACGCGGCTAGCATCCTGGGATTTGGAGGAATCCTACACATTCTTTAATACTTCTTTGGTGCCATTTTAGACTAAATCGTTAGCATTAAGTAAGATATTTCATGAAATATTTCCTGTTGCCTTGCCACTCTCCTGGTTTATTTCTGACATTCAAGGATGATTATTATACGGGTCTTGCATTTCTTCATGATGGAGGCACACACTTTGTGTACTAGGATAAACATTAAAAAAAAATCTTTTCTATTGAGATGAGACATTTTTCCTGTAACTACATCTTTTCCTCCCCTCCTCCTCCTTTTTCGTTTATCCCTGGTGGCATGAGGGTTTCAGCATTCCTCAGGGAGTCAAATAGGGGGCTTCTGCCCAACAGAGTGGGTCTCTGTGATACAAAGGTGAAGATGCTCTTGGAAGGCGTTGCACAACACAAGTTTCTGTGATTGGGCATTCTGCTTGGCCACTTTTTCCCCAAGCTTCACAGGCCTAAAAAATAGCATGGATGGTGTGCTCTGATGAAAAAGGAGTGGACTCTTGGCTCCTTGTCCTGATTGCACTTCTGTTAGATAATGTGGTCATACCACTTAACTTCTTTGTGTTCCATTGTTATGCACATTAAGGTGGAGAATTCATATCTATCTCATGGGGATTGAGGGAGAGTTTAGTAAAAAGGTGTTTAAGTGCATGTTTTATGCCAGCACTTTTTTTTTTTTTTTTAGATTTTATTTATTTGAGAGAGCAAGAGCAAGCATGGTTGGGGGGAGGAGGCAGAGGGAGAAGAAGGAGGAGAAGCAGAACCCTCCCCCCACCACCGAGCAGGGAGCCTGACGTGGGGCTCGATCCCAGCACCCTGAGATCACGACCTGAGCTGAAGGCAGATGCTTAACCAACTGAGCCACCCGGGCGCCCCTGTGCGAGCACTTTAATAGGTTTGGGGATGAGTTGTTAAGTAACTGGAGATGGTAACACAAATAACTAAAATTCATTCTGAAGAAAATCAGGAAGCTGGTAGATAGGCAGATGGGATGCCTGGTTAGAGCCTCAGCAAAGCAGGGGCTTTAAAAATATATTTTGGAAGAAATTGATATTGAAAGCAGCGTCAAAGTAGTCATGATGGTGAAAACAAGTCATTGTAAGATTTCCGTACGTGTATTTTATGATTTAGTTATAGTTTTATTTTCAGTTTCATATGGGGAATTGAAATGTAAACTTTCAGAATTTAGAGCTTCTAAAGGTCTTAATGTTGCCCCGGGGAAGAACTATGATATGACAGATCTCTTCTGACTTTCCTGCGTATGGACACTAATGTTTCGTTCATTTAGTATTGCAGTCGAGTGTGCATACAGTTCCACATAATTGAGACTCGAAAAATATCCAAACTGTGCTTCACTATTTAACTTGAAAAAAGTTTCTTTGGCTAGATATCTTTCCAAAATGTATTGTGTATATCCTTGTCATCAAAACCAGAATACTGTCTCTCATTTTGGCCTTTGATCGTCATGCTGTGTTCTGAGTTGGTGCCGTGTAATAAAGCAGCGCTCAGGGCCCGCTGAGCTGAGCTGCTGGCTCTTACTCTAAACAGCTCTTCATTGTTATGCTTGCAAAATTATTGCGATCACTTCTTACTCCTTTTCTTTCTTTCTTTGCTTCTCTTTCCCTCTGTCTCTTTTCCTTTTTCCATTAGTGGCCATTGTTTCTTCCCTTAGGGTAGGAGTTCTTAACTCAGTCTGTCAACTGTATGCAAACTTTTATGTGCCTATTATGTGTGTGTTTTTTTCTGGGGAGAAGTTTTGTAGCTTTCATTGGCATTTCAAAGGGATCTACAACTAAAAAAAGGTTAAGAAGTGCTCCGTAGCGGTATTTTTTGAACTGTAAGTTTCAACCTGTTAATGGGTGATCAAAACCACTTGATGGGTTAAGACGAGCAGTTTTAAAAAAAAATTTGTAATGAATAGAATTGAACAAATCCTATCAGCGTATCACATACGGTAAGAGTATTTAGGGTTTTGTGGAAGTTTTGCTTCATACATATGTGTGTACGTGTATGTAAATATACACTTAAACACATACTTCGTCGTGATGAAAATCTATTTCTTAGTTAAACATTTGAAATACGCTGCTACAGAATGGCCCCAATTTAGAGATGTTGTTGCTCTTTCTCTGGAGTATGCCGAGTTTATTAGAAATGTGGCTAAAATGAAAGTAAGTGAGGCCAGAAGGATTTTCTCCTGTTTTGAAATGTTTACAGAATTGATTACATTGGAATATTTAAAGAGGAAAGTAAGATAGAAGATAGGTCAAGAGCGACAGTGTTACGGCTGCTGCCATCAAGAGTAAAACACGCTTCTGTGGGTCCTGAAGGTGAAGACCACAAGCGGTGGTTTTCACCTGTGGTTACACATGACTTTTAGGGAGACTTAAAATTTTGTTTTAAAAGATTTTATTTATTTATTTATTTATTTGAGAGAGAGATAGCAAGAGAAAGCATGAGCTGGGCGGGATGTGAGGGGGAGGGGCAGAGGGAAAGGGAAAAGGAGAACACCGCGCTGAGCAGGGAGACCAACACGGCTTGGTCCCAGGACCCCAGGATCATGACCTGAGCCAAAGGCAGACGCTTAACCGACTGAGCCACAACTGGAGAGACTGGGGTTTAGATTACATATATCAGGGGTCTTTCTTCTGGGTTCTGAATTGCTGGATGCACGTACTCCAGAAAATACTTCAGTTTTCACTGTGTTCACAATAGGAATACTCTGAGTATTATTTGGTTATTCACAAGGCATTTGTTCTGGAATTCTACAGATATCTGAAATATGAAGACGGAGATTGTTTTGACTTAGGAATGTTTGTACATTCTTGATTTAATGTCTGCCCTTGAGAAATGAAAAAGTTGCTCATCGAATGTCATTTACAAAAAGTTAGAGTTTTCCCTTTCTCTTCCCTCCTTGTTCCCTCCCCCTCCCCCAGCATCCTTCCCCCTCCTCCTCCCCTCCTCTCCTCTCTCCCCTTCCCCTCCCCTCCACTTCCTTTTTCCTTCCCAGATGTCAGAGGCTGGTCCCACACGGCAGTGGGACTAAAGGGGGCTTTCCAGTGTCATAGTGGTGGTGTGCATATGCCTGAGTACTTGGGGTGCAAAGGCTGGGAACCTGGAGGTGTGGTGAGCTGGGAAGGGGCTGAGATGGTTAGGAGGTTGATTACATTGAGTAAGTAAGTACATTGATTGAGCAAATACATACATACAAGGGAAATGAGAGCCAGGCTTGTCTCTGTTGGAGAAGGTAGATAGAACCTAACTGGGAGGTAGTCTTGGCCATTACGGGGAAGGAGTCCCTTTCAGTGTAATTCACTTAATGGGAGAACATCCTCTGGATTCCAGTAGGAGTTTCTCTGGGTTCTTTGGGGCCCAGGGACAAAACCGAGGTGTGGGCGCAGCCATACAAGTGGCCTGCTGGGAAATGAACTGAGCCGCGGGAGGCCTTTTTGTGGACGCCATTGGTATGGGCATTATCCAAGCTCCAGAGTAGTAGTGTATCCTGGACACAGAATACACACACCTCTTATTGCCAGTCCAGTAAGTGAGTGGAACTCTGGGGGGCAAGGGATGAATCCTGTTTGCCGCTCCCTTTTGTAAAGATTTATAAGCTTTTCTTTTTCTGTTTTTCTCCGGGGCATATTCAGAATAAAGTGGACACACCCAGCCCTTTCACGTACATATCTGACTTTAAAAAACACTTAATGCCATTAGTTAGTCCAGCCTCTTAATGCCAGTGGTTACTAAGTGAGTTAGTTTATAGTTCTTTCTAGAGCATGGCACAATGAGAAGATACCAACTTTAAATCATATGCAGTTGCTTGTTAAAAAAATAATAATGTATTCTCATTTGTCAGTCCAAATGTTAATTGATGTAAACATGAACTATCTGGTCGCCATTGTTCTGATCCCCAAAAAGGAGGTGTAATCTGCTATTGCAGTTACCTGAATGTAGAATGGATAGCTGCCCAAGACCAGAGTAGAATCATAAACTCTACCCAGTCAGTCAGCTGCTATCAGGAATTCTTCCGGGTCTCAGAGAAAGGAGAACTGCGACTGAACATTTGAGTTATTTGTTGACACAGTGTGGGAATATTTAAATCTTTGACGAATGCACGTAGACCCTTCAAAGAAGAAACCCATAAACAGCAAGGGTAGGCGTCATGGTAGAGGACAAATCTAGTTAGGAATTCAAGATTAGAGGATACATATCTGAAACATACACATAAAGTAGAATGGGGAGATAGTGCGGTTTCTTTTACTGTTTCCTTATTTAGATTGATAAAGCTCGTCCTGCTTGGCCCCTTTTCTGATTTGTTTTGAACTGTGTTGGTGTACCAGTAATTGTTGCTGGGTAACAAGCCAGCTCCCCAAATTAGTGGCCTAAAACAACAACCATTTATTTGTGCCCAGTTCTCTGGGATAGCAGTTTAGGTGGACTTTAGGTTGATGTGTCTTCTGCTGGTCTCAGCCGGCATCATGCATCTGACTTTAGGCATCTGGTGGCCTGACCGGGCCTGGGTGGCCTAAATGGCTTCGCTCATAGCTGGGTGTCAGGCTCTGCAGCTCAGGGCACCTCAGCCATGCATGTGGCTCAAGCCCATTCACATCATGGCTTCCAGCCACGGCTATAAAAAAGGGGTTCCTCCTATACAGGTACTTTTCAAGCCTCTGCTTATGTCTCATCTTATAATGTCCCATTGGATATTTGACAGTCAGGTCACATGGACGAGTCCAAACTGAAGGACTGGAGGAATAAACGATCTTTTGATAGAAAGAGTGGCAAAGTCACATGTCAAAGGGATGTATGCCTACAGGGGTGGAAGGAATTGTTCTAGCCATCTTTGCAAACAATATCCCACAGTAGGAACCTGAGGGGAAAGGATATAGTTTAAAGGTTTGTTCGGTGGCAACACGTGGCATATAGGTTTCATAAAATCTTAAGGCACTGTGTGCAGTGTACTTGCTATTTTATTTCAACAGAAGAATAATTATATGAGAGTCACTTTCTTAGTGACGAGCTGGTCCTGTACAAATCAGTCATTCAGTTAACAAATATTTACGGGGCATCATTAATGGGCCAGGCCGTTTCGAGGTGTTAGGGGAAGAGCTGGTGGGGGGGAAGCACACATAATTCAGTGTGTATAAAAGTCAAGTAACAAAGAGAAACTTATAACTCAGTCGTGTGGCTTTTGATTTTGGGTTTGAGGCAGCAGAGTTGTTCAATTTGTCAGAATGCCACAGAGGCAGATTTTTATCAAGAATGTAGCTACTGTTAAGTTTGGTTTTAAAGAGCGACTTGACCATTGGTTTCTCTGCCAAGAGCAAATATCTGTCTCAATTATTGTGGTTCTAGAAATTACCTAAAAAAGGTGAGTCATGTGCTTTTCTGCTGAAGAAGGCCGGTCTTTTAATCAGCAGATATTAAAAGAATAACCAGCCATTACATTTTCATCTCTACCATTGTAGCTAATTCTAGTATATTCGCTAGAAGCGATTGAGACCGTTACTCAGTCTCCAGCATCTCCCACCTCCTTGCCCAGGTAGGTTGGAGTGGGAAGAAACCTTTTTGAAAATGCAGAAAGTTAGGAAACTTGGAATCATTTCTCGTCAGGCTAGATTAATTGGTCCTAGTGATAGAATGTCAGAAATGAATGTCAGAAATAAATGTAGAAACTGCGTGGGAACAGAGTTTTCTTTCACAACAGGGGTTTTGTCTATGCTTGAGAGGTTGAAAAAGTATGTGTAGAAATGACCTGTTCAGTCTTCTGGGTTCAGGGAGAAGTCTTTTGTAATTAAAATAATTGTGACCTATGTTAAAAAAAATCAGAACGTTCATACTGTTCTGTTTGCTATTCCGTTCAGTTTTCTAGAAAGATCTGACAATCTTGAATCCAGTGGTGGCAATACGGGAAAAATTTGTTGCTCTAAAAAATGCCACCTTTTGTTGCATGACACTGGAAAGGTGGGAAAGTTAGAGTTGACTTTTTTCCTTTCTTTTTTTCTTTTACCTCTTTCTTAAAAAAATTTTTTATCACTTACCTATTTTTGTTCATGTCTCCACGCTGCCCCCCTCCCTCATGATGTTGAAACTGAAAGGAAAAATGAAGCCACTAAAATGAGTTTCAGTTACGTGACTTTTGCTCATGGCCTGGTGCTAGTCTTTGTATGGAATGAACTGAACTGGACTACTCTTGCTGCCAGGAATCCAGATCAAAATGAAAAGGAAGATTAATAGCGTTCCAGTTTGTAGTGTGAGAGGGTTCATGTCTGCTAAAATACAGTATCGATCCCTCTAGAAGTACATTTACATTCCACATTGAATTTAAATTTGACATTAAATATACTCTCCTTTAGAAAGTACATTTAAATTCTGATGTTACAGTATGTTAGATAGAATATGAGATTATGTTGTTTGAACGCCCAAGGGATCAACGTGGCTCTCATACGGAGCTGTCTGCTGTCAGAGCCCATTGGAGAGATTGACGGGCTGGGGTAAGGCCAGTCCCAAAGTAAAGGCCCTAGTTGATAGGTATGGATGTGGTTCAGGCAGAGGGAAATCCTGGGTTACAGTGGACAGCAGGATAAAGATGAGAGAAGGAGACACCAGTTCTAACCGGAATAAGAGAAAGCATAGCTGTTGCTCAAAATTAGCTGTGGTTGGTGACGAAACTTTTGGCAAGTGTGACAGGACTGTGAACTCTTACCCAGGACCTTAAATTAATCTAGAGATTTATTTTGAAAGGTATTTTCAATGTATAAATCTGTGCCTTCCATTTATCAGCAAAATGAATAAACATTATTGACCATGTGTCTTTGGAGATATTAAGTGTTCTTGAAAAGTATGAATGGTCACGCAGTAGAACTAGTTTTGTTTTTAAAAGGATGAAACCATGAGACACTGTGATTTAAGATGTTAAAACATGTCCTGTGTAATAATGAGGATATTTTTTGTTCTTTCTTTTGCCAGACGTACATTGGAAGTGTGGTTATATCGGTTAACCCATACCGGTCCTTACCCATTTATTCACCGGAGAAAGTAGAAGATTACAGGAATAGAAATTTTTATGAACTGAGCCCTCACATGTAAGTACGGGATTGACGCGCTAAGTTTCTCTTTCACTGCAGGGATGTGTAGTTGACAGATGCGTCCAGCTGTTTCCCTCGAGTCTCAGGAAAATGTTGTCATCATTTTTTAAAATTAGAGGAAGGAATGTGAAAGCCAATTGTTATGCCTTATTTTAAATTTCAGAAAAGGCAGAATACTTCATTTGGCGTCAGGCTCTTCAAGTTCTGAAATATTTGGGTTCAGTATGTAAAATATGTTTTATTGCAAATTGTGTATAAGTAGCAGCTGCTGCTAATTATTTTTGCAAATAAAACAAGAATGTACATTGTTTATTCTTTTAAAGAGCGTAAGCAGCATTTTCGTGGGTTGGGTCAAGAAAGATCCCAAGTGTTGGGTTGTGTAATGGTTTTTCAGCAAAAGGAATAGATAATACCTTCAGTTTATAAATCTTCATAGACACTGACATTGTTCACCAGATGTGTATATGAGGCCAATGATTTCACCTTCCCCAAAGATAGTCACTTGTTTGATTTTTTTCTGAAGGTCACTTGTTAGTGTAAAGAATTTCTATAAATAACAAGCTACAATAATTACATAGCGCCAAGGTTGAAGAACTCTGAACTAAAGTGAAAGAGCCTGTAGACTTTTAGTTGTGGTCTAGCAGAAAAGAATTTTCTCTCTCTGATTGAAGATGAGCTATGGGCTCTGTTACTTTTGATAGAAAATAAAATCTAATAATTAAAGAATATATATATACCCCAGTCTTAGATGTTTCTCTTGATAGCGTAGCACATACTGACATTTTTGGACTGTTTGGAACTAAAAATTTAAGTTAATTCCTGAAAATGGTTGTTAAAAGCTAAATACTGTATATTTTGCCAATCAAGTGGATTCTGATTATTCTGTTTTTGTCTACAAGTAGATTTTGCAAGTCATCTTGTTTCGTTTTGCCTGGAGAAAAATAAAATCTTGAAATTTGTTTTATAAAGTTATCCCTGTAGTTAAGTCCCTGTAATGAAATACTTTATTTTTTTTTTTTGCATTTTAAAAAATTTTATTATGTTATGTTAATCACCATACATTACATCATTAGTTTTTGATGTAGTGTTCCGTAATCCATTGTTTGCGTATAACACCCAGGGCTCCATTCAGTACTTGTCCTCTTTAATACCCATCACCAGGCTAACCCATCCCCTCACCCCCGTCCCCTCTAGAACCTTCAGTTTGTTTCTCAGAATCCATAGTCTCTCATGGTTCGCCTCCCTCCAGTTTCCCCTCCTTCATTTTTCCCTTCTTACTCTCTTCTTCTTTTTTTTTTAACATATAATGTATTATTTGTTTCAGAGGTACAGGTCTGTGATTCAACAGTCTTACACAATTCACAGCGCTCACCATAGCACATACCCTCCCCAATGTCCATCCCCAGCCACCCCATCCCTCCCACCCCCCACCACTCCAGCAACCCTCAGTTTGTTTCCTGAGATTAAGAATTTCTCATATCAGTGAGGTCATATGATACATGTCTTTCTCTGATTGACTTATTTCGCTCAGCATAATACCCTCCAGTTCTATCCACGTCGTTGCAAATGGCAAGATTTCATTCCTTTT
>NW_028025433.1:0-626 GCF_054177405.1 Leptonychotes weddellii
AAATTATGTGGAAAGACAAAGAAACTGTCATAGCTAAAATGCTTTTGAGAAAGAATAAAGTGGGAGCAATTAGTCCACCCAGTTTCAAGGTACAACTACAGTAATCAAGTCTGCGCTTGGTTGGGGATAGACACATAGATCAATAGAATAGACGAGAGAACCCAGAACCAGCCCACAAAAGTATGGCCAACTGATTTTTAAAAAAATTTTTATTTATTTATTTGACAGAGAAAGAAAGAGGGAGAGAGAGGGCACAAGCAGGGGGAACAACAGGCAAGAGGGAGAGGGAGAAGCAAGCTCCCCACAGAGCATGGAGCAATGCGGGGCTCAATCCCTGGACCCCAGGACCATGACCCAAGCTGAAGACAGACACTTAACCGACTGAACCACCCAGGTGCCCCATGGCCAACTGATTTTTTGACGAAGTTGCAAAGGCAATTCAATAGAAGGAAAGTCTTTTCAACAAATGGTTGATGGAGCAAAGGATGTATCTTAAACAGTTTTTGATTAAAAAATACATAGCAGTGGTGATAGTGGACATCCCTGTCGCGTTCCTGACCTTAGGGGGGACCATGAGAGATGATGGACTCTGAAAAACAAACTGAGGGTTCTAGAGGGGAGGGGGG
>NW_028025434.1:0-626 GCF_054177405.1 Leptonychotes weddellii
AGCCTATCACTGGATGTTGTTGTTTTTTAATTCGAATTTTTTCCTTTTGCTTAGAGAAAACCCATTTGTACTCATTGTCATCATTTCTATTTGGTGATGCTTCTGCATCTTGGTTGATGCTCTTTTGTTTGTTTTCTGATCGGCTGCCTTCTATTCTATTTTGTTTGGGTGGGGGTTTCCCCCCTTTCTTCTGTTGCTTCGTGATTTGTAGGGCAAATAGCCTTTTAATTCCATGAATTGTTACATCATGGATTTTAAAAATGCATTCATAACCTTAGGGGAAACCGGCCCTCAAAGTCAGCAAGAAAGCAGGCATCGTAATATCCTCAGAGGGAGCCAGTGGGTTTGTTTTAAACGTGGCCTAGCTTTATCTCGGTGTGTTGAACTCTGCTCACTGCCTGCTCTTCCAGCCATGATCTCCTCAATTCTGAGGGCTAGATGAGGGCGATATGTATTTGAATCCCCTATTTTTTTTCATTACCGGGTTTGGTCCATGTCCATTCTGGACTCTTGCCTTGAAATGCTATTGTCCAAAATCCTTAGAGCTGTCCCCCACAGTGTTCTTCCTCTCTTCCTTCCAGCCAGCTCGGCTGCTACCACAAACACCACAGACACTGAATGCTCAC
>NW_028025436.1:0-626 GCF_054177405.1 Leptonychotes weddellii
TTGACTTAAATTTAACTCGAGACTCATCAACAAAAAAAGAAACCAGATTATGGGTATAATACAAAGTCTATTTTACTACTGAAAATATGAACTGAAAAAAAATGATCTTATCTTTATTTTTAATGATTTCTTGGTTTGTAATGATAGAAAAAAGAATCATTATGTCATGCTGAAATCTCGCATTCTCTAAATAAGCTTTTCAGTTAAAAAGTAAATCCATATTATATTATTATGTAAAAATAAAAAATACAATGTTATAGAAAAATAAATATTATTTACTTATCTATATGCAAAGTTAACAAGATTTAAAGTATTCAACTTATCCTTTTTTAAAGATTTATTTATTTATTTATTTATTTGAGAGAGAGAGAGAGAGCACAAGACGGGGGAGGGTCAGAGGGAGAAGCAGACTCCCCACTGAGCAGGGAGCCCGATGTGGAGCTCGATCCCAGGACTCTGGGATCATGACCTGAGCCGAAGGCAGACCTTTAATGGACTGAGCCACCCAGGTACCCTATGAAACAGAATTTAATGGCAAATCTGGGAAACAATTTTTGTCTTTCAGAAGAATTTTAAAATGTATTCTATCAGAGAGAGAATCTACACAATGATCTTTTGGTCCCAGG
>NW_028025437.1:0-626 GCF_054177405.1 Leptonychotes weddellii
ATATGATCAAATATGATCAGGCTGGTGTATAGATCAGTGCCACACACTAGATTTTGGGCGTATTTTGGTCTGTTAGAAGAAAGTGCATCCTAAAATTTTAAAGAAAGAAAAATTTAGGTACAAATTAAGGATAAATATGATGAAGGGATGGAATATAACTGGAAAGATGAAAATTATAAGAGACTTTATAAAAGGAATTGATAAGAAGTTGGTTGAAAAAAGAAAAAGAGGATTAAAATAAAAAAAGGGAGAGAATGTGATGAGGCAAGAGACTAGAACAAAGCCATACGCTAGAGGTTTAGGGTATACTTTGGTGTGTTAGAAGAAACTGTATCCCAAACTTTTAAAGAGAGTACACCAAAAATAAGGTTAACTGCTATGAAGGGATAGAATATGACTCTAAAAATGAAAAATAAAAAAGATTTTTTAAAAAAGGGATTGATAAGATGTTTGCTGAAAAAGGGAAAAATAAGAATTAAAAAAAAAAGAAAATTAAAAGAATTCACTTTGAAAGACTAAAGAATCATGGGAAAAAAGCCATGAATTCTATGTGCAGTATTCTCCTAGCGCTGGAGTTCTGCCGTTCTCATTGATCCGTAAACTTGGTCTTGGCTGGCTGTTCTTGC
>NW_028025438.1:0-626 GCF_054177405.1 Leptonychotes weddellii
GGGTCGGGTCCCGCATCGGGCTCCCTGCTCGGCAGGGAGTCTGCTTCTCCCTCTGACCCTCCTCCCTCTCATTCTCTGTCTCAAATAAATAAATAAAATCTTTATCTACCTTTGCTTTCCTCATCTATGAAATGGGAATAATAACCTCTACCTTGCAGAGCTAGTCACATGACTTGGCATCTTTGTTTATAGGTGAGAGATTGTTTATAATTTTATTTTTTTGTACTGGCCTTATAAATGATGTAAATGATAAGTGATATCAAACTATAAACTTCATTAAATGATTTCTTTTTTTAAAAAAGATTTTAGGGGCGCCTGGGAGGCTCAGTCGTTAAGCATCTGCCTTCAGCTCAGGTCATGATCCCAGGGTCCTGGGATCGAGCCCCGCATCAGGCTTCCTGCTTAGTGGGGAGTCTGCTTCTCCCTCTCCTTCTGTCCTGCCCCCCCTACCCCCGCTTGTGCTCTCTCTCGCACTCTCTCTCAAATAAATACATATAATCTTAAAAAAATTTTTTAAGGGCGCCGGGGTGGCTCAGATGGTTAAGCATCTGCCTTCGGCTCAGGTCATGATCCCAGGGTCCTGGGATCGAGTCCCGCATCGGGCTCCCTGCTAGGCTGGGAGCCTG
>NW_028025439.1:0-626 GCF_054177405.1 Leptonychotes weddellii
GTATATATATAAAATGGAATATTATGCAGCCATCAAAAGGAATGAAATCTTGCCATTTGCAACAACATGGATAGAACTGGAGGGTATTATGCTGAGCGAAATAAGTCAGTCAGAGAAAGACATGTATCATGATCTCACTGATATGAGGAATTCTTAATATCAGGAAAAAAACTGAGGGTTGCTGGAGTGTTGGGGGGTGGGAGGGATAGGGTGGCTAGGTGATAGACATTGGGGAGGGTATGTGCTATGGTGAGTGCTGTGAATTGTGTAAGACTATTGAATCACAGACCTGTACATCTGAAACAAATAATACATTATATGTTAAAAAAAAAAAGATAGTAGGAAGGGAAAATGAAGGGGGGAAATCGGAGGGGGAGGTGAACCATGAGAAACGATGGACTCTGAGAAACAAACTGAGGGTTCTAGTGGGGAGGGGTGGGGGGATAGGTTGGCCTGCTGATGGGTATTAAAGAGGGCACATACTGCATGGAGCACTGGGTGTTATATGCAAACAATGACTCATGGAACACTACATCAAAAACTAACGATGTAATGTATGGTGATTAACATAACATAATAAAATTTTTAAAAAAATGGGAAGGCAAAGGAAGCATTTTCTATATTCA
>NW_028025440.1:0-626 GCF_054177405.1 Leptonychotes weddellii
GGGGCATCCAGCCCAGGATACAGAATTTTGAGGCTCAGGGCCTCACGATCCCCTGTACTAGTCATAGCCCTACTTTACCTGGGAGGGAACCCAATGGCCAGGACCTCTGAGCAGTAAGTAACGTCGTTACCCCTCAGGACCCTGTTGTTCCTAACTCCCACGCATTCCCACTGAAAGCAAAGTTTCCGCGTAATTGACCTATGGGGTGCATGGTTAGTACTCCACTCAGTAAGGACAGCCAGTGTCTTTCTGCCTCCACTTGGGAAGAACAGCAGGATAGCTGGGCAGTCATGCCCCAGGGTGACACGGAGGGTCCTTCAAAGGCTGATTCGGATGACACACAGTTTCCCGCAGCCTCGACTTGGTTACAATGTGTGGATGACTTGCTCTTCTGCTCCCTGCTTGGACCTCTTCACAGGAAGGCAGGCTCCCCCTGTCAAAACTTTTGGCCTGAAAGGGACCTACAGTCTCCAAAGAAAAAGTGTAGTTTGCTCAAACTCGGTTTTGATGCCTAGAGCATCTGATCCTGAAACAAGGACATCTGGATCCAGATGAAACCCTTCACAGCTGCTTAATGTTGAATCCCTGTGACAACTGACAGAAAACTCCTCCAACCAAGGCAGGTG
>NW_028025441.1:0-626 GCF_054177405.1 Leptonychotes weddellii
GTTCCCTCTCTCACTGTCTCTCTCTGTCAAATAAATAAATAAAATCTTTAAAAATATAAAATAAATGGGCGCCTGGGTGGCTCAGTTGGTTAGGCGACTGCCTTCGGCTCAGGTCATGATCCTGGATTCCCAGGATGGAGTCCTGCATCGGGCTCCCTGCTCGGCGGGGAGTCTGCTTCTCCCTCTGACCCTCCCCCCTCTCGTGCTCTCTCTCTTCCATTCTCTCTCAAATAAATAAAATCTTAAAAAATAAAGTTTTAAAAAAACTGAAAATAGAGTTGCTGCTCCAGCTTGGACCCTACAAGCAGATAGGACACTGGTTATGTGACACTGAATTCCAATCAAACCTCCGTCAAGTACTTCTTGGTTTCCCCTGACAAGAGATCAACAAAACCATTTTCAAAGGTAAGTACGCCCTAAAGGTAAGTATGTAACGAAGCCATCAATCAAAACATTTTCTCCTGAGTTTGAGCCTGTCTTTCTGGAGGAAGAGCAAACTAACATTCAGCTGCCCTAATTTTCCTTTCAAAGGGCAATTTTGAAGGGATTTGTCAAAACACCCTATTCATCAGACATACCCTATTAACCAACCAACCAACCAGACAGTAAATACAAAAAACCCTAAA
>NW_028025442.1:0-626 GCF_054177405.1 Leptonychotes weddellii
AGTGACTCAGTCGGTTAGGCGTCCGACTCTTGATCTCGGCTCAAGTCATGATCTCAGGGCCTTGAGATCCAGGCTTTACACTGGACATGGAATCTGCTTAAGATTCTCTCTCTCCTCTCCCTCTGCCCATCCCCCAACCTCTCTCTTTCTCTCTCTCTAAAAAAAATAATAAAAATAAACATGTATTCTATTTACGTAGTGCTATTTGGGGAGTAAGAAGAGTTTTAAATGACTAGTCCATGGATCTCACTTATAGTATCAACCTTCTTGAAGGAAAAGGAGGGAGAGAAAATCAATATGCCTGTTTTCTACAAATTGAGCAAATTGAGGATCTTGAAAGCAAAACTGTCCAGGGACCCATCTTGGACCAGAGATTGTTTCCATTTTAAAACTCCAAGGTTGGGACGCCTGGGTGGCTCAGGTCAAGCATCTGCCTTCAACTCAGGTCATGATCCCAGGGTCCTGGGATCGAGTCCCGCATCGGGCTCCTTGTTCAGCAAGCAGCCTGCTTCTCCCTCTGCCTGCCTCTGTCTCTCTCTCTCTGATAAATAAATAAAATCTTAAAAAAAAATAAATAAAACTCCAAGGTTGGAAGAGGGGAAAGACTTGGTCTTTGTCTTGGTTTC
>NW_028025443.1:0-10735 GCF_054177405.1 Leptonychotes weddellii
CAAATGGACTTCACAGATCTATTCAGAACATTCCATCCCAAAGCAACAGAATACACATTCTTCTCTAGTGCCCATGGAACATTCTCCAGAATAGATCACATCCTAGGTCACAAGTCAGGTCTCAACCAGTACCAAAAGATTGGGATCATTCCCTGCATATTTTGAGACCACAATGCTTTGAAACTAGAACTCAATCACAAGAGGAAAGTAGGAAAGAACTCAAATACATGGAGGCAAAAGAGCATCCTACTAAAGAATGAATGGGTCAATGAGGAAATTAAAGAAGAATTAAAAAAAATTCATGGAAACAAATGAAAATGAAAACACAACTGTTGAAAATCTTTGGGATGCAACAAAGGCAGTCCTAAGAGGAAAGTATAGAGCAATACAAGCCCTTCTCAAGAAACAAGAAAGATCTCAAATACACAACCTAACCCTACACCTAAAGGAGCTGGAGAAAGAACAGCAAATAAAGCCTAAACCCAGCAGGAGAAGAGAAATAATAAAGATGAGAGCAGAAATCAATGAAATAGAAACCAGAAGAACAGTAGAACAGATCAATGAAACTAGGAGCTGGTTCTTTGAAAGAATTAACAAGATTGATAAACCCCTGGCCGGACTTATCAAAAAGAAAAGAGAAATGACCCAAATAAATAAAATCCTGAATGAAAGAGGAGAGTTCACAACCAACACCAAAGAAATACAAGCCCAGAAATGGACCCTCAACTCTATGGTCAGCTAATCTTTGACAAAGCAGGAAAGACTGTCCAGTGGAAAAAAGACAGTCTCTTCAACAAATGGTGTTGAGAAAACTGGACAGCCACATGCAGAAGAATGAAACTGGACCATTTCATTACACTACACACAAAAATAGACTCAAAAATGGTTGAAAAACCTAAATGTGAGGCAGGAGTCCATCAAAATCTTACAGGAGAACACAGGCAGCAACCTCTTCGACCTCAGCCACAGCAACTTCTTCCTAGAAACATCACCAAAGGCAAGGGAAGCAAGGGCAAAAATGAACTATTGGGAATTCATCAAGGTAAGAAGCTTTTGCACAGCAAAAGAAACAGTCAACAAAACCAAAAGACAACTGACAGAATGGGAGAAGATATTTGCAAACGACATATCAGATAAAGGGCTAGTATCCCAAATCTATAAAGAACTTATCAAACTCAACACCCAAAGAACAAATGATGCAATCAAGAAATGGGCAGAAGACATGAGCAGACATTTTTCCAAAGAAGACATCCAAATGGCCAACAGACTCATGAAAATGTACTCAACATCGCTCGGCATCAGGGAAATCCAAATCAAAACCTCAATGAGATACCACCTCACACCAGTCAGAATGGCTAAAATTAACAAGTCAGGAAACAACAGATGTTGGCGAGGATGAAGAGAAAGGGGAACCCTCCTACACTGTTGGTGGGAATGCAAGCTGGTGCAGCCACTCTGGAAAACTGTATGGAGGTTCCTCAAAAAGTTGAAAATAGAGCTACCATATGACCCAGCATTTGCTCTACTGGTTATTTACCCCAAAGATATAAATGTAGTGATCTGAAGGGGTGTGTGCACGCCGATGTTTATAGCAGTGATGTCCACAATAGCCAAACTATGGAGAGCACCAAGCTGTCCATCGACAGATGAATGGATAAAGAAGATGTGGTACATGTATACAGTGGAATATTATGCAGCCATCAAAAGGAATGAAATTATGGCATTTGCAACGACATGGATGGAACTGGAGGGTATTATGCTGAGCGAAATAAGTCAATCAGAGAAAGACGTATCATATGACCTCACTGATATGTGAAATTCTTAATCTCAGGAAACAACCTGTGGGTTGCTGGAGTGGAGGGGGATGGGAGGGATGGGGTGGCTGGGTATGTGCTCTGGTGAGCTCTGTGAATTTTGTAAGACTGTTGAATCACAGACCTGTACCTCTGAAACAAATAATACATTATATGTTAAAAAAAAAAAGAAGAAGAAGAAGATAGCAGGAAGGGAAAAATGAAGTGGGGGAAATCAGAGGGGGAGATGAACCATGAGAGACTATGGACTCTGAGAAACAAACTGAGGGTTCTAGAGAGGAGGGGGTGGGGGGATGGGTTAGCCTGGTGATGGGTATTAAAGAGGGCACGTATTGAATGGAGTGCTGGGTGTTATACGCAAACAATGAATCATGGAACACTACATCAAAAACTAATGATGTAATGTATGGTGATTAACATAACATAATTAAAAAAAAAAGTGAAAATGGTTTAAGGGACTTACAAGACAGCACCAAAGGACTAACACTGGCATTATAGGGTTCATATAACAGAGAAAGGGGTAGATGACTTAATTGAAGAAATAATCAATGAAAACTTCCCTAACCTAGGGAAGGAAACAGATATGTAGATCCAGGAAGTCCAGAGAGTTCCAAATAAAATGAACCTAAAGACACTATAATCAAAAGACACTTAAAGTCATAATATTGGAAAGTCAAAAGTTAAGACAAGGAAAGAATCTTAAAAGCAGCAAGGGAATAATAACTTGTTAGGAACAAAGGAACAAGACTATCAGTAGATTTTTTAGCAAAAATTTTGGGGCCCGAAGTGCCCTCATGATATATTCAAGTGCTGAAAGAAAAAACTTTCAACCAAGAATACTCTAAATGTCAAAGTTATCATTCTGAATTGAAGGAAAGTTGAAGAGTTTTCAGGACAAAAAAAGCTAACGGAGTTCATCACCATTCAAATAGGAAACAAAGAAGTAAAACTGTCACTATTTGCAGATGGCCTGGTAATACACATAGAAAATCCTAAGGACTCCATTGAAAAACTGTTAGAACTAAAAAACAAACTTCATAAAATTGCAGGATATGTAATCAATATACAAAAACAGCTTCATTTCTATACACTAATAATGAACTATCAGAAAGAGAAATTAAGAAAACTATCCATTTACAATTGCATCAAAAAGAATGAAATACCTGAAGATAAATAACCAAAGAGATAAAAGGCATGGACACTGAAAAATATAAGATATTAATGAAGGAAAGCGAAGAAGACAGAAATAAAAAGAAAGATATTCTCTGTTCATGACTGAAAGGCCTGCAGGACTGTCCTGCAATATATTTCTTACTGGTACGTGAACAGAGAAATGCTAAAATTGAGAAGAAGAGTTTAGAATTCTTTGCAGTAATTTTATGGTAATTTGACAATGTACTGCATGTGAGCCTGAGATCAGTGGACTCACATAACTGAGCTGGTTTAGACCAGTTTTGGTGAAGTTCATCTTATGAAGTAAGTTGATGTAGAGTGAGATGCTTATGTGTCATAGGATTACAGTTCAACATGTGGTACTTCAAAGTTTGTAAAGTATAACTCAAAACGATATATAAATCAGAGAAAATGTATCATTTGTTTTTTAATGACATTATTTCTAGGTCATTTTCTTTTGTGTTTTAATTAAAACTGGCTTTAAACTTGTAGTTTAACAGTATTGTATTAGGTAAAATAAAGAAGTGATATTTACATTATTTATTTTCATTCCTAATGATGTAATGATGAAACATTCTTCACTGAACTACTTTGTGAAGACAATATAAAACTTTTCTAAATGTTGCAAAATGGTAGGGTAAAAACAAATCTGAGCCTAGGTAAAGAAAGGGTTTATTCAAAAGGACGATTGCAATAGAAGGAAGGGGGCAATTGTGGTAGGGTGAGGGAGGCTTTGACCATACGATTTGCAGTCTCCAACTTCAGGCAAAAAGGAATTTTCCCTTATAGAGATGAGAAACAAGGCAAGAAAGAACTAAGTGAGGAGGAGGGGAATGAATAGGAGGTGTGATCAGTTGATCAGACAATGTCTTCCACTGAGGTCAACTGATTCTTTTTTTTTTTAATTTTATTTTATTATGTTATGTTAATCACCATACATTACATCATTAGTTTTGATGTAGTGTTCCATGATTCATTGTTTGCGTATAACACCCAGTGCTCCATGCAGAATGTGCCCTCCTTAATAATAACCATCACCAGGCTAACCCCTCCTCCCACCCCCCTCCCCTCTAGAACCCTCAGTTTGTTTTTCAGAGTCCATCATCTCTCATGGTTCATTTCCCCCTCCGATTCCCCCCCTTCATTCTTCCCCTCCTGCTATCTTCTTTTTTTTTTTCTCTTAACATATATTGCATTATTTGTTTCAGAGGTACAGATCTGTGATTCAACAGTCTTACACAATTCACAGCGCTCACATAGCACATACCCTCCCCAGTGTCTATCACCCAGCCACCTCAACCCTCAACTGATTCTTGATTCTCCAGAAAGTCTGTATGGAAGCATTGGTCCACATTCTGATGATGATGGCTTAGGCTGGGCATGACTCAAAGCTGGGTTCAGTGTGTTCTGAAGGGAGGAGAGAAACTTAAGTTTACATAAGTTAAGTTGGCTGGTATGTTGTGCAGATTGGTCAATGAATACAAATAGTTAAGCTAATCATGGATGAGACAAAGAATGGGAATTTGATCTGTGTCTAGCCTTGTCATAGGTAAACAAATTGGGGGACATCCTTGATTCTTATCCGAGTCATATGAGGAAGAATGGTTCTTTGCAGTAAGTTGCTTTACAGAACACAAAAGAATCAAAGGTAATTTCTTTCTTTTTTTTAAATTTTTATTTTATTTTTATTATGTTCAGTTAGCCAGCGTATAGTACATGGTGCAGCCACTCTGGAAAACAGTATGGAGGTTCCTCAAAAAGTTGAAAATAGAGCTACCATAGGATCAAGGGTAATTTCTTAAGCATTACTGTTTTTTCAGGAGCACAGGGCTCAAGTAGAGTTTAACATTGTCAGTTTCCCCATTTGCTTAAGCCAAATGAATAGCATTCATCTCTGAACAACTCAGAGGTAGTAAAACACCAAAGTGGGGGCAAAGCAGGTTCTAAGAATTAGGCTCCTGAGAACTGTTGTTGGCATTGTTTCTGTAAAATCACTTAAACCATTTGTTGAAAGATGGTGGCAAAGGTCAGTTGTGTTAGGTTTACATGTCTTAAAAGAGTGATGTCTGAATTAAAAAAAAAAAAAGAGAAATATGAATATAAAAGTTTGACTAACATAAAGAGCCAGAGTTGAACACTGGAATGTAACCAGTACAGTGAATTCCAAGAATTTGATGGGTAAAAATGGATGGATAAAAAAAAGTGATGAAGCACTGCTCATTAAATTTCTTGAAGCTTATAAGATGTCGATAGTCCTGGTGATGTTGGACAGTTCTCTCTGCTCTAAGAGCGGGCATGGCCTGCACATTTTATGAGACTTCCTTGATGACCCTGACAGCAGATTGGACAGGGAGAAACCTGTCCCATGCATGGTCTACTACAGTGATGAGCCCTTCAAGGTTACCAAGTCTTCAGAATTTAGCTCATAGTGCTTCTTCAGATGTTGAGAACAAAGGCCTGATATAAGGCTACCTAGAGTTCAGATAAGAATCTAGTTCGGCAAGTTTTAGCTCTTCGTGATACCAAGTTAGTAAGGAAGGAGAAAAATTGAAAACATAATTTGGGGATATAGCAAGATACTGAAGGAAACTGGAAGAATTGAAAGTATTGTAAGGTTTGACAATGCATGCCAGACAAAAGGATTCAGTCCAAATTACATGGAGATAACAGAATTGGTTTTTCATATCCACCAGTTACTTAGAATTTGCAAAGTGGTACAAAAGAGCTCAAAAACTATTAACAGGACCAGATTATGATAACCTGCATATATATGCTATAGTTTTTCATTGAAACAGAATTTCTCTCTATAGTCCTCTTTCTTTTGATCAAAGATACTATCAAATAAAGATTATTCTAGACCATAAGTTAAGGCTCCTCTAATTAGATTTGGCTTCATTATTTACATACTTATAGTAATAATGGTGATTTACCTTTACTGGCAGGAATTTTGAAATTTGCTTTGCTAAAAATTTTTGTAAGAAATCTTAGATCGAGGTTTTAAAATTCTGTTAAGGCTAGGAAGCCAAACAAATGACTGCATGTTTCACCTGCAGTACCTATAGGTTTGTGAATTTCCCTCTTCTAGAGGGAAATATTCTAAAAGTTTTCCTTCCCTGCAAGGAAAGTCTTTTCATTACTCACCTGTAGGGCTGGGAACTCTGTATGCTAGTTACCTCACCAGTTTTCCTAATAGGTTTTGTGATAATTAGCTCCATAAAGGTAACTTTAAGTCCTTAAATCAAAGTGTCTAGTCACATCTGATTGGAAAGCATCATTCTCCAATATGACATTTCAGTCAAGGCCTTAGTTTATTAGCAATGTTTCCAGTTATGTCCTGTTAACAATGGAAACATTCTTATCAAAGCTAAGCAAAATAAAATAAGAATATTTAATTAATAAAAGTTTACAAAATGATAATATTTAATTAATATTAGAATAAGAATATTTAATTAATAAGTTTCCAAAATGTGGAAAGATAAGGTAGAAAGAGAAGGGCATATGTTTCATGTCTATTTACACAAGTACAGTCTACTAAATTTTTAGGAGTTAGAAGGAGCATGAGAGAAAACAGAAAGGGTTTCTTTGTATCTAGAAGATAGGGTATTAAATTATCAGCAGTATTCCAAGCAAAACCCATAATAATCCTTTATCAGTTCATTCAGTCCTGTGTAATTAATTTCGTTCTAATCAGTTTAGGGTTAACAGTCTCATGAACCCATCTGCTTCTACACTAGAGTTTTGGAAATCCTGACTCAGTCTAATAATATAATCTCAAATTTATTTAGGCAATGCCATCTGAAACCTATGCTCAAGGGTACCTGGCATAGTCGTTTTCTAAGATAGTCTTTTTTTTTTTTTTTAAGGAAAATCATTCTGGTCTATAGTTGATTTGCAAGTACTTTCCGGGAAGCATGAGAGTAAGAAAAAACTATGTGTAGAGTATGCAAAACTTCAAAATAGTTGTGATTAAATTACTTTTGATAATTTTCAAAAGTGAAAGATCTAATGAAATCTCATTTAAAAATAATGCAACTCACAAGGAAATTTGTTTTGTGGCATGCAAAACAAAGTTGATTAAAAATCAGAGTGAGAAGAGATTTTAAAAGTATACATAAAGTGTAACATTGAATCTTAGCACAAAAGTGAGAAAACCTTTTCTTTTTTTTTTAAGATTTTATTTATTTATTTGAGAGAGAGAGAGAGCACGAACAGAAGCGGGGAGGGAGGGGCAGAAGAAGAGGGAGAAACACACTCCTTGCTGAGCAGGGAGTACAATGTGGGGCTCAATCCCAGGACCCTGAGATCATGACCTGAGCTGAAGGCAGATGCCCAACTGACTGAGCCACCCAGGTGCCCCAAGAACCTTATTGTCTTAAGTAATTAAGTCCATGGTAAAGTCAAAAGAAAACACAAGAAACAATTCTGATATGACAGAACTTTTGGCTTCTAGGCAGGTTATTCAGAAGGTTAAAACACCTCTTATAACCTCTTACTAAGAGCAGACCAATAATTCAAGAAATTTTGTCATTTTAACAGAGAAAACCAGATTCTAGTTTTGCATCATTATACAGTTGACCCTGAAAAATATGGAGGTGAGGGGGTGCTGATCCCCAATGAAGTTGAAAATCCCCTTTTGACTCCCTCAAAACTTATGACTGATAGCCTACTGTCGACCAGAAGCCTTACTGATATATTTTTTTTGTTATTTTTTTATGTTATATGTATTATGTACTGTATTCTTACAATAAAGTAAGCTAGAGAAAAGAAAATGTTATTAAAAGAAAATCATAAGGGAGAGAAAATACATTTATGGTACTCTACTGTATTTATTGAAAAAAATTTGCATATAAGTGGATCCCTGCAGTTCAAACTCATGTTGTTCAAGGGTCAGCTATAACATTTTATACAAAAGCCCCTTACAAAAATGTCTTATAAATAAACCCATCAGAGCTTTGATAGCTTTGAGCAGAACAAATAAAATTGTTTTTCTGTGGAACTTTACAATTTTCTGTACCCATTCAAGTTTTGTCTTCCACTTTTCTCTTTCTCATATGGAACAACTAATTATTTTACATTGGAACAGAACTACTCTCTCTTCTTTTAGCAAAAATATTTCCTGCATACCTTATATGGAAAACTATTTTTCTCTGCCACTATTTCTCTTAGTAGAACCTCATTAACATATAGTGATTACAAATTTTAAATACATTAACTTCTATTTCACAGAGAAAAGTATAAAGTATATAGTTGTGAATGTCTTAGGCCGGGGTTTTGTTGTAGAGCTTAGGAATATACATCTTCTCACTTTTTTTTTTTAAAGATTTTATTTATTTATTTGAGAGAGAGAGAATGAGAGACAGAGAGCATGAGAGGGAGGAGGGTCAGAGGGAGAAGCAGACTCCCTGCCGAGCAGGGAGCCCAATGCGGGACTCGATCCCGGGACTCCAGGATCATGACCTGAGCCAAAGGCAGTCGCTTAACCAACTGAGCCACCCAGGCGCCCCATCTTCTCACTTTTATAACCATATATGTCCTTGTAATATAATTTGTCAATGTGGCCAAAAATGAATACATTCATTAACAGACCCAAATACATACAGCTTTAAGATTGGCCTTAGTAATTTATATTTCAGTATTTTATCTTAGAAATGATTTAGGTAATTAAACAATAGTCCTTAATTAACCAAATTTAACATAAGTCTAAGATTTTAAGTTACAAAAATCTTGGAGATTATGCCTTCACACTGACATATCAAAAAACATAATTATTGTTGAAATAAAGTTTGTTAGAATGATTCAATTTGATTAATCATGAATTTACATTTTCATAATCTTAAACATCTAGTAGATACAATGCAGGTTTATTTAGTCAGTAACGTGTAAGTTTAGGAAGAATTTACCCAAATAGAAAAAAAGAAAAAGATTGACTTAACCTCAATTTCTGGCTATTTTAAGAATATTCTATTTATGTAAGCCCTTATTTGTCTCTAAGCCAATTAGAATAGAGCTCCTTTAAGTCATTTTATAATTTAACTTGGTAATTGTCTAGAGGCAGGGAAATATTACACATACATACTATATCAGTCTGCTTGGGCAGGCAAAATGAAATACTCTTTGTGGCACTTTTCAGAGACAGCCTGGTGCTGAAACCAAGGTAGCGATTTACTCTCTGAGATCAAGGAGGAATCAGCCTTGTCCTCTGGGTTTGTGTTGGGAGTGGCAGCCCCGATGATCTCTGAATTGCCTTTGGAGCCATTTTCCCTTTTTCTTGAAGAATGATACATGTATATTCACAGCTGGATAAATTTATGGTCCTGTCCTGTAGAATCCCAGAAATCTGACAGCCTTCGTTCACTCTGTTCTGTTTTCTCTGTCCCCTGTAGTTCTAGCTAGCACTGTTTCTGCTTCCCATCTCTGGCCCTGGTCTGTTGAGATGACTGAAACCGACTAAATCCACGAATTGCACCCATGATTTCTTTATCAAATGATTGTACAGCCGCACTCTTAGTGTTCTCCTCAGAACTTGTTTCCTTGTTTTTTGTGATATGGTTAGGTTGAAAATTTTCCAAATCTTCAGTTCTGGTTCCTTTTTGCTTAAGTTACTTCAGGTTATCGTTCCTCTTGCAATTTATGTAAGTGGTAAGGAAAAGCAAGCTTCTCCTTCAAAACTGTGCTTAGAAATTTCCTTAGCCAAATATCCAAATTCTACCTTCCCCCAAACACTAGAACACAGCCAAGTTCTTTGCCACGTTATAACAATGATCACCTTTCCTTCAGTTTCCATTAACCTGTTCCTCATTTGCATCTGAAACTTCACAAAAATTACCTTTAATGTCCATGTTTCTAACAACAGTCCCTTCAAGATGATCTGGGCTATTTCTAGGAAGCACCTCAAAACTCTTCTGGCCTCTATGCATCACTCAGTTCTGAAACTACTTCCACATATTTAGGCATTCATTATAGCAGTGCCCCACTTCCCAGTACCAAAATTTGTATATTAGTCTGTTGGGGCTGGCATAACAAAATATCACAGACTGATGGCTTAAATAATAGAAATTTATTTTCTCACTGTTCTGGATAGTTTAAAACCAAGGTGCCAGCATGATCAGGTGCTGGCGAGAGCTCTCTTTCTGGCTTGCAAATTGCTGCCTCTCACATGGCCTTTCTTCTGTGTGTGCAGGGGGTAGTGGTGAAGAGAGAGAGAGAGTGTGAGTAACAGAGACAGAGAGAGAGAGATCATTTCCGTGTCTCTTTTTCTTATAAGCATACCAGCCCTATGAGAACTCCTCCCTTATGACTTCCCTTAACCATAATTACCTCTCTAAAGACCCTATGTCCAAATATAGTCACATTGGGGGTTAGAGCTTTAATATATGAATGGGTGGGAGGATTCAGTTTGTAGCACATTCATACATATGTATGCATACATATATAGACAGACAGACCCAAATACAGAGATTATAGGTTCAGTTCTAAAATTTTACATATGAAGGTGCCTGGGTGGCTCAGTAATTAAGCATCTGCCTTGGGCTCAGGTCATGATCCCAGGATCCTGGGATCGAGTCCCACATCGGGCTCCCTGCTCAGCGGGGAGCTTGCTTCTCCCTCTCCCACTCCCCCTGCTTGTGTTCCTGCTCTTGCTATCTCTCTCTGTCAAAATAAATAAATAAAATCTTAAAAAAAATAAAATTTTACCTATGAGTCAAACATAACCACAGAAATACAAAACTCACTGTTTTTTTTTTTTT
>NW_028025444.1:0-626 GCF_054177405.1 Leptonychotes weddellii
GAGCCGAAGGCAGACGCTTAACGACTGAGCCACCCAGGGGCCCTGAATCTTCTTAATCTATAGGGTAATCCAGAAGAAATGAAATAAACATTAAATCATAGCCTGAACCTATAACAATCAAAACAACTTGGAATGACTAATGCCATGTAATAAGTAGTACAAACAA
Organism: Leptonychotes weddellii; assembly: GCF_054177405.1. Taxonomy (NCBI): domain Eukaryota; kingdom Metazoa; phylum Chordata; class Mammalia; order Carnivora; family Phocidae; genus Leptonychotes; species Leptonychotes weddellii. The sequence goes on from NW_028025444.1 coordinate 167, forward strand.
ATGAATAATGTGCATATCTGATTAAAAAAAAAACACAACTTGATCTTGGTTTTTGTTAGTGACATAAAGGTTGATGCAGATGGTCCCCAAGTTTGCATTATTCCAATTAAAAGTGTTCCACAATATATTTTTTAAGAATCACACTCATGTTTTGTTAAAGCTCATGATTCTAATAAAGAAAATTTGCAGTTATCAATAAGGACAACATGGAAAAGAACTGTTTCATCTAATAACATATTTGGAAAATTGAAAAACAAATTGTGGTAATCAGTGTCAATAAAACAAAAAAAAATCTTACAAAGTGCCATAAGAATTTTTAACACTATTTGATAGATGGTTGAAAGACAATCAAGCATTTTCAGATATATACTATTTAATAGAATGTAAAGAAAGAATAATATCAAAATGAACATAAAATTGTAATCTAGATATGTAAGTCTTTTTGGATGCAAAACATTTA
>NW_028025445.1:0-626 GCF_054177405.1 Leptonychotes weddellii
AAACTAATGATGTAATGTATGGGGATTAACATAAGAATAAAAAAAAATTTAAAAAAAATTAAAAAAAAAATAAATTAATTAATTAAAAAAAAATGGGGTGGAAAGCTTGCCACAGAATATTGTGTAGCTATTAGAAACGTGAGATGAGATACATTGCTCAATCAAAATGGCTCAAAATGGAGTCACTTGTGCTAAGCTCCATGTCACCAAACTGAAACTTAAGTACTATTTGGGTTTTCCCAGAAATGGAGTCTTAAACCAGCCAATCAGGAATCGCCTGACCAGCACTATGAGGTACTCTGCCTGATAGACCCCTGCCAGCCCCAAAGGAAAGTGCAATAAGCAACCTACATTTTTTTTGCCTTATCCATGTCTTTTTTTGCTTTGATTTATCCATGTCCGCCCTCCCATCTGCCTGTAAGTCTTCCATTTTGTACAGCTCCTCAGAACTCCTCCCTGTCTGCTAGATGGGATGCTGCCCGATTCATGAATCACTGAATAAAGCCAATAAGACCTTTAAAATTTACTCAGTTGAATTTTGTTTTTTTAACAACATAGAAAGATGGGTGGACTGAGTGAGTAATATCAGCACAGAGGAGAGACAGAGCGTGCACACGGGTACACCA
>NW_028025446.1:0-626 GCF_054177405.1 Leptonychotes weddellii
ACGATTTCCTAACTAATTGGATGTAGATGGAGGCAAAGGATATTGCTCTCGTCTTTTTGGATATTGCTCTTGCCTTTTTTTTTTTTATGGCAGAGAAATTGAGGTATAGTAATCTCAAGTGATTATGTCAAGTCAGAAAATTATCATATGAGTTGAGGGAGATTTTTAGAATGCAAATATTCTAGATAGAGCCATTTTAATAGGTGTTGGCATATGTTCTGTTTGGTACAAAATACCACAGACATTGCTTAAGACACTAAATGCTTTTTATGGGAATTTCTGATTGATTTTTTTTGTATGAATCTTTTTTTATTTGCTATACTTGGGTAACAACCTATCAGGATTAAGAAATAATTCTTTGCTTTAAGCAATACATGTCTCAGAATAAGGTCCTTGACTTTGCAGTTCTCATAGAATTTTGATTCATGTTCTTATGCCTTACATGTATATGTATTATCCATTCTGACCTTGTTCAAAGATCTCGATTTAGGTTTGCTTTTTGATATAAAACTCAGCATAACTATCATGCATTCCATCATTAGAATAATACTTTATGATTATACACCAAATGTCTTTCTCTGTCAGTTGGTATTTTAATAAGGGTGGAGTGCATCTGAAACTTATAT
>NW_028025447.1:0-626 GCF_054177405.1 Leptonychotes weddellii
AGAAGAAGAAGAAGAAGAAGAAGAAGAAGAAGAAGAAGAAGAAGAAGAAGAAGAAGAAGGAAAGAAAGAAAAAAGGAGGGAAGGAAGGAAGGAAAGGTGCAGAAAGCTCCGGACAGAAGAGAGCAGTGCAAAAGAGAATGATGAGAATGAGAAAATAAGGTCATTAAATCATCAGGAAACATTACTTAGATATCTTGCTAGTTGACCGAAACACTGTTAACTGTTAACTAAGTCTATATAGCAACCCAGACTGGCATTTGATTCTTAACATTTTTTCCCCTGATGTCTCAGTAAAGAACTCTATGTAGGTGCTGTGGAAATGAAGTCACCTGAATTCAGGTGGACCAGAACCTTGCTACTCAAAGTGTGGTACACAGACCAGCAATATCATCTTCTGAGAATTTTCCAGTCTCTCTCCCTATTGACTGAATCAGAATTTGCATTTCAACAAAAGTTCCAAGTGATTTGTATGCCTCTTAAAATTTGAAAAGTACTGGCAGGAGTGTATTCTGGTGCCTTGTCAAGGACTTCCTTACCTTGAGTCTGTCAAGTTACATGTTATGTTAGCTTCTATAAAGTATTTTTAGCCCACATAACATTATTAGTTGAGTGTATTACTATCTACA
>NW_028025448.1:0-626 GCF_054177405.1 Leptonychotes weddellii
ACAGATCCAACCAGTATCTGTGGAATTAGAGCAATCTCTCTCTCCCAATAAATTCTGTAAACAGGCTTGATGTTATTTTTAAAGAGATCTTAGAACTCAGGCAAGCTGTAACCACCACATTTGGGTAATAATGGCAGGATGTCTGTGTTGGTCAGAGACTCACATTACCACTATCATCACTTGCAAGTTTCTTTCCACGTCACCAGATTTCGAATATCTATGCTGCGGTCTTGAGAAATGTTTTTCTAGGTTTGGTTACTCAGCTGAATACTTGTATCACCCGGGAGATTTCAAAAGTTTGGTGCCTGAGCCCTATCCCAAGTGATTGTGATTCAAGGGTTTTGCGGTTTGGTCTGTGCCCTAGGATCTTTAACTGCCCCCGCCCCCTAGGAAAGCTCAATGTGAAGCCAAGGCTAAGAACAACTGAGCTGTAGTACCCTACAGATGGACCCAGGTGTGGGACAAGGGAGGAGGTAGGTTTTCCCCTTTCTGGGATATGCATGTGGATTCTTTGAGGCTTGTTTTAGAGGACCAAGCAGTAACCTCTGTCCTAGTTGGAATACCAAAAGACGAAAAGACATTATGGCAAAGATGGGATCAGAAAGTCATCAGATTAAAGGTCGAGG
>NW_028025449.1:0-626 GCF_054177405.1 Leptonychotes weddellii
GAAATGATCTCCAAGAGTTAAAAGAAATAGAACCGTAGATCTTTGGTACTTGTGAGAACACGAGCGTGGATGTGTTGGAGGAAGGTGGCTAACAATATTCAAAAAGCCAGCCAAGTCAATGCCTACTCAGAGTCTGTTTCAAGAAATTCTTTCATCGATATGAAGACGGTGCCGTGTCTGCAGAAGCGCTGCCTTAGGGACTCCCAGATAAAACAAATCGTGTCTGCAGGTTGTGTATTTAACTGTCGCATAAAGATGCTGTCGGAGAAGGAGTCCAGAGCTCTCCTGCAAAGGTCGCTGTGCCTTTTCTAGAAGTCTCCCAAGGCTGCTGCACTGGCCTCTTCACTGGTTTATTATTCACTGAGATGTGCATCTGACGTTCCTGGAGATCTGCTGACCAGATCACAGTTGAGATTCTGTATGAAGTTTATTCGGTCAATTACCTGAATCCTCCAAACCACAGTGGAGCTCCGCCTTTATTTAGACTTCAGGCTTCTCTCTGTTCCCGCTGGGTATCAGGTTGTCCTTTGTTTCTAACATATCAATTAGTTACTTTCTCTACCATAGTTTAGGGATCCACAATCATGCTTTTACTTGACTTAATGCTAAAGAATTTCCTCTCATTC
>NW_028025450.1:0-626 GCF_054177405.1 Leptonychotes weddellii
TAACTTGTGGATTAATTCACTTGGTCAGAAGGCAGCATTTGAGAGGGGCCTGGCATAGAAGAAGAGACCGCTGAAATCAGCCAGGTGTGGCCACACCATCAAATGGGCTGTGGGGCCTTGGACCTGTAAGCCTCCGCTTTTTCATCTGTGAAATGAGTTCCCTGCTCCTCCCCTGCAGGAAAGGAACTAGCTAACTCCAGGGATCTGGAGTTAGCAAGAGTGGCCAAGAGGGCGGGAGAGTGGGAGGGGAAGGAGACCCGGTACAGGAGGAAGATCCAGTTGTGAAACTGGTTCCGGAATAGGATGCTGGGGACTGAGTCTTGCGTGGAGGCAGGAATTAGAACGCCCGGTGAATCAGGCAGGCTCTTTTGGTTGCAAGTGACAGAAACACAATCCCAGCTGCCTTCAGCCCGGAGGGAATTCACCAGCTCCTGGAATGGAAATGTCCCAAGACGATCTGCTTCAGGAACAGCTCAACACGGGGCTCGGGCGACCCCAAAGGCTCTGCTTCTTTCTCTTTCTTTGCTCTTTTCAGCCCTTCTCCCTGGGCTGGAGCCCTGCTTTTATAAGTGTTCCCCTCAAACTCACCGAAGAGCCACCATCACCTCTGACTCCCACACAGGAAA
>NW_028025451.1:0-626 GCF_054177405.1 Leptonychotes weddellii
CCTCGTGACAGATTACATCACTGATGCTGACCTGGAAATTCCTGACTGACTGTTAAGACAGCTTTTGGGGGAGGCTGGAGGCGCAGTTAGGTTACGTATGAAGCCCTGGTTTGCTGACTTGGCCTGAGTGATTCCATCTGTGGCCTGTGGCCTTCTTTCTAACGCTTGCTCCATCTGCTCCCAGCAGGCGAGGCAAGTGGATGCTGGCCTGGCTGGCCCCTGGAGCTGGGCAGGACACGTCCAGAGGCCTCCTGTGGGAGCATCCTGGCTCTTAAACTTTGGGGCGTCTTACTGGTTTTCACGTTGGCCCAGCAGATCCCTGCCTGGTCTTTGGGACTGTGGTTCCCTCCGTTTTGTGCCCATTTCCCTGATTTGGAAGCCTTGAGCCCTGGAGGAGAGAGGGATGGCCCTCTGGGTGCGGTTGTGAGCGTGGGCTCTGGCCTGGGAGCTCCCCGACATTGCCTGGCGTTGGCTTACCTCCGAGACACTGTATTAGTGAGTTAGAAACAGAAGAGGTACCAAACGCGGGCACGGCCCCCACTCAGAGGCAGATCCCACAGGCACCCGACTCCATGACCCCCCGGGAGGCAGGTGGCATTAACCCGAGTGTGACTTTTGCTCACGGC
>NW_028025452.1:0-626 GCF_054177405.1 Leptonychotes weddellii
TTATCGGGTCAACTGACAAGTGGAATACAGACAGTAGATTTGATCAAAGTATTGTATCAATGTTAAATTTCCTTAAATTGATAACTGTACTAAGGTAATGTAAGACAATGTCCTTGGTTCTTAGGAAATACACAGTGAGGGGATCAAGGGACAGGATGTATGCAACTCACAAATACTTCAGCAAAAAATACATAATAGATAAAGCAAATGATGAACAGGAAAAACATCAACTGGTGAATCTGGGTATTAGAGTCATTTGTATGATTTTCGCTACTTTTGTAAGCTTGAACTTATTTCTAAATAACAGTTTTAATTGAAAAACAAAATAACATTCAAAACTGTCCTAAAAAGCACTTAAGAGCATGCTGGTCTAACTTCAAGCAAGACATTAACACTGTCCAGAAGAAATATAATATGAGCTGGCTGCATTAAAATTAAAAGAAACAGGGGTGCCTGGGTGGCTCAGTCAGTTAAGTGTCTGCCTTTGGTTCAGGTCGTGATCCTGTAGTCCTAGGATCGAGCCCCCAAGTCCCCAAGTTGGGCTCCCTGCTCGGCAGGGAGCCTGCTTCTCCTTCTCCCACCCTAGATCGTTTTCTAATAAATAAATAAAATCTTTAAAAAAAAAA
>NW_028025453.1:0-626 GCF_054177405.1 Leptonychotes weddellii
CTGCTGAAGCAAGTCATTCCTGATCTAAGTAGGGCTAAGACATCTACTCCACTCCAAGGTGACTAGCAGAATTCCTCTTTCCTTTATTCCTTCTAAGGAACTAAATATGCTGCCATTTCCTTGGGAATTCTAGCTGTTTCTGATGCATCATTTATTCAACAAACATAACCTGGGGGAGATGTACCGGAGAAGGTACCACTTTTGGTTCTGGGCTCCAGGGACTAGTGGCTAGGGAAGGTTCTAGATGAAGCTGGGATCCCAGCAATATTTTCCCCCATTTTGGGGTCCTCTTCCTCAAATCTTGAAATCCTAAAAGCAGTGATGAACCTGGGAGTCTTTTCAGACCCCAAACTACTCCTTTATGCTGTCTTTTATGCCTTGGAGAAAATCAGCAATCCAGACCGTGAACTTTAGGTTCTCATGTAGCTCAAAAGCTCATTTTGGCTGTTATAACTGGTCCCCTATGTTCAAAGGGAATCAGATTAATCTCTAGCTTTACAATGGTCCTAGTTTTTCCCAAAGTTGCTCTAGGACAGTGGTTTAAAGGTGTTTATTTGTATGTTGAAACCTTTGTTGAGATATTACAGTACAAAATTACCAAATAGCAACGTAGATTATGAAAGAAG
>NW_028025454.1:0-425 GCF_054177405.1 Leptonychotes weddellii
CACATCATTCTTTCGTGTACCTGATGTTTATTCAAACAGACTCCTGACTTGCTTCCTTCTCTCTCTTCTCTCTTTCTTGACTTACCTTCTGAATCATCTCAGCTGTGCTTTGGGGAAGGTGAGTTTAGCAGTGATTCCTGATTTTCCTAATCTCATGAATCAGCATAGAATAATGGTAAATAGCACAGACTCTGGAGTCAGAGTGCCTCAGTTCTCCTTTCTGTAAAATGGATCTGTCAAATCAACATTGTCATCATGCTCACAGTCCACTTATAAGGTTATAGGAAGAATAAAGTGATAATAAAGCATAGCACAGTGTGTGCCACAGATCTTTGATAATTCATTACTTATATTGTTCTCATTGTTATTCATATTTTTATCGTTATGCATTGCTAACATGCATGCAGAGCATGGATTCTCCTAAC
>NW_028025454.1:525-1000 GCF_054177405.1 Leptonychotes weddellii
CATGTCTTTCTCTGTTTGACTTATTTCACTCAACATAATACCCTCCAGTTCCATCCACGTCGTTGCAAATGGCAAGATCTCATTCCTTTTGATGGCTGCATAATATTCCATTGTATATATATACCACATCTTCTTTATCCAGTCATCTGTCGATGGACATCTTGGCTCTTTCCACAGTTTGGCTATTGTGGACATTGTAGCCTCACCAGTTCTTATTCCAGTTGTGGTAAACAAATCTTTGGCTTGAACTGAACAATTGCTTGGCTCAACCAAAGAACCTGGGGTTGCCTATGAAGACAGGATTTTCTTCCCTTGGTTTTGAAAGGCAACCTTCTTTCTGGGACGCCCATGCAGTTACCAGGGAGTGCAGTTCAATTAGCCAGAGTCACTGAAGTTAATTAGGAAGCAGTAATAAGCTGCCACAGGCTTCAGAGCATACAAAGCCCCGTGTACTATACTCACGGCCCTGTCCAGG
>NW_028025455.1:0-10735 GCF_054177405.1 Leptonychotes weddellii
TCTAAAATCTTAGGCACTTTTTTTTTTTTTTTTAAAGATTTTATTTATTTGACAGAGAGCGACACAGCGAGAAAGGGAACACAAGCAGGGGGGAGTGGGAGAGGGAGAAGCAGGCTTCCTGCTGAGCAGGGAGCCCGACGTGGGGCTCGATCCCAGGATGCTGGGATCATGACCTGAGCCGAAGGCAGCTGCTTAACCACTGAGCCACCCAGGTGCCCCTCTTAGGCACTTTTTTTTTTTTTTTTAAGATTTTATTTATTTATTTGACAGAGAGAGAGAGAGAGTGAGAGAGGGAACACAAGCAGGGGAGAGGGAGAAGCAGGCTTCCCGCCGAGCAGGGAGCCCGATGTGGGACTCGATCCCAGGACCCTGGGATCAGGACCCAAGCCGAAGGCAGACGCCTAAGGACTGAGCCACCCAGGCGCCCCTCTTAGGCACTTTTGATGGAAGAAGTAACTCCATTGCTTACAGTGACACCAAAGATTCAATGTGAATCAAATATGTTTTGGTGATTCTCAAAGTCTGCTGGATGCTTCAGACAGCCCATCAGCAAGCCAGCCATATGACTAACCAGAGGTGACTTTAGAACTGCCAGTTTTCCCAACCAGGGAAGACTTCCAAAGAGCCATCTGCCACTAGAAATGTGCCTGTCACAATTTAGCATCTGCATGTAATGCTTGCTTTCCAGCTAGGGGGTGCAGGGGGGCTTGGGGAGGGATGGTAAAATGCTTCAACATTCCACCAGAGTTTTCCCTTACATTCAATTAAAGGGTTACATTATTTAGTGGCCAGAGGTTCCAATGACTAGTCATGAATATAAAAAATTACAAGTCACTAGGAAACAAGCTTCCTAAACTTCAGAAGCAAAAAGTGTCCTGGAAATATGGCAGTGTTATGGTACTTAACACTGCTCTAAACCTTTCCAGTCCCTTCAAGGTCTTAGTTTCTGAATAATGAAACTCGGGCATAAGAAAAGTACTGAAAATATCATGCATGCAGGTACTACGTAAATATGTCGATGGTCCCAGGGCTGTTTGCATGTTAACAGGGACTAAAATACTTTAAGTCAAAATAATGACACTCAAGGGAATTACCTTCAGGCACCAGTGAGCAGGAGGGAGAAGTCTATTTCACTGGTCCCTGTTCAGCATCCCAGAAATCATATAATATGAACAGATGACTTACTGCATGTAAGTTTGATCCCCCAATTGGGACTGTATTGATCTGATTGCCTATAAAGCAATAACTTCTTTCATCCCAATAGTAATAAAATGATAACAATAAAAATGTTAACTTTGTACTTGTTAATATATTATTTTATCTTCCATAACCTTGAGTTATGCAAAACACATATGACCCCCCACCTTTTTTTTTTTTTTTTTTAGAAAAGGCAGCCTGTAGGGGTCTAACTTCCTAATAAACAACTGTCTTAGGAATTAGAATTAACTTTTGGGCTGCAGAAGCTGAGTCCTGATTGGTTATCGTAGTGGATTCCAGAAGCATGCTTGACTGACAAAAAATGCACATTTGTATTGAATGGAAAGGGAGAATAGTAGCTATTGCTGCACTGTTATGTGTTCTGAGCATGGAATGTAGGGGAGAGCAAGTACGAACAACAGCAAAAAGATGAAAATGAAAAAAATTATACAATTAAAGGATGTAACAAAAGAAATGAAAGTTAGATAAAAAATAATAAAACTGGTGCTCTTGGATGGCTTGGTCCGTTAAGAATCTGATTCTTGATCTCAGCTCAGGTCTTGATCTCAGGGTCGTGAATTCAAGCCCTGCTTTGGGCTCCACGCTGGGCATGGAGCCTACTTAAAAAACAAACAAACAAAAACCTGTCCCCCAGTATAGCAATAGCATGTTTCTGTTAGAAAAGGGGAGAAAATTGCTTATGACTTTTGTATTCGAAGCAGGTTTCCTGACCTCCTCTCACTGAGATATGGACTTGAAATTATGAAAATGTGAGCTTTCCAAAAAGACACATTCTTTTTTTTAAAATTATTTATTAGAGAGAGAGAGACACTGAGAAGGGAGGAGGGGCAGAGGGAGAGGGAGAAGCAGGCTCCCCTGCTGAGCAGGAAGCCCGACATGGGGCTCGATCCCAGGACCCTGGGATCATGACCTGAGCCCAAGGCAGACACTTAACTGACTGAGCCACCCAGGCACCCTAAAGAAACACATTCTTGACCAAAGCACCTGGTAAGCTGCTGCCACATAACAGGAGAGAATGAGTCCACAAAGCGGTTTCTCCAGGCACATGCTAAGTGTGTGTGTAGGAAACTGTTGATTTGATGATTAACTCCATTTTATAATAAACTGTTATTGACCACCAAGAACATCTATCTGCATATCCAAATAAAATTGAGGAAAAGGAGGAATTTTCAGAATAGCTGGATAAAGCACTCGAAACAAGGATTAGAAATAAAATATTGGGCAGAATAAATGGAGTACTCAGAGATCTTTCTATATTTTTTTGATATCCCACTTCCTAATTCTCTACCATATTCCTAACAAATACAAAATATTAGTAGAATAAGTCATGTTCTTAAGCTTGATAAGATCACGGAAGAGATTAAAATAACGGGGACGACTATTCCATTTTTCCAGTGTGCTTGTAGGAGGACTCGAATATATAACGTCATTAGAAATTATAACAATATGTTTCATGCTGATTGAACAAAATTATCTAGGCATGAGGAAAAAGATAAATTAGGAAATTGTATCACATGAGTGAAGATGCGGTCCTGTAGTTTGACCTCCATACCTATCTCATATTTAGGGTAAACTTTAGGCCTCCATTAAATAATAGCTTAATTGGTTAACACAGTTATTGATATTGCTCATGTTCTGTTGTTCATGCCAGACTCTTGGGGGAATAATATTAGTTTAAGACAATAATAAAAGGAGATCTGAAGGTTAATGAAACCAAGGGTAGCAAAGACGGGAGATGTTAGTTCTGGCACACCAGCTGCGTATTTCAAGTGCAGGAGCATCTGTCTCCTGTCTGTAGGCCTATTACTATTAAATGTGTCAAGGCAATACCACCTAATGGAGCTTTATTCTCCAGTAGAAGGGCATTTCTGACAAAGTGGAAGAAGGTTCTTGAGTTCATGGAAAATTTATGCTTTGAAAGCCTAGTTTCCCTTATAGACCTTAAACCTTTCATTTCTTGCCTTCAAATCTGACTACAAAATCCTGAACAAATCTGAGTATAGATATCCCAGGCAGACCCATTGAGAATATTTTCTATAAGGGATTGCTCAACTAGAAAAGGGGCAGAAGCCCAGCATGAACAGGCTTTTAGTTACTGAGGGCTGATAAAGGACAGCCTAGCCAGAGAGCAAATCTCCATCACGGTCAATGAGAAAATCAAATATCATGGCCACAGACGTAGAACTGAACTTCAGGAACCAGGTACATGAACTGCCTTTAAGATAGAGAAACAAGCCCCCATTGAGTCCAAAACCCATCACATTCCCTTCAACACTGGTAATGGAGTGCTAGGATAGAGTGGTGGCCTTTGAGATTATCCACCCCTCCCCCATTATTGACTTGCTGATTAAAAATCCCCATATAATCTGCCTACTGTTTAAGTACTTTCTTCTTACAGAAAAATCCTGAATAACTAGAGGCCTAATCTAATAGCTATGGTGGAATTAAGTATTTGTCAAGCAAAAATGTTGACTCTACTTCCTTGGAGTTGAGCTTTTGGGAAGAAACTGTCCTGGCAAGAATTTTATTTTATTTTACAGCCCTATGGAAACAAGGGATCGTCTTACTGAGCTCTGACCAATGGAATGTAGGTAGTAGAGACTTATTCCACTGCTTGTCCTGTCCTGAAAAAGGAGACCAACAGTGTACCTCACGTAATCAGTCTTCTCTTTGACTTTCTTCCTAAATAACTTGTCAACATCCAGGGAAAATGGTTAGGAGATGGCAAACTGCTTTCAGCTGGATTTCTGATTGAGTGGAAATCCCCCACCTCAGCCCCCTGCAATTTTAAGAAATTTGCAGACTGGCCAATTATTGATCTGTCTTTCATCTAATGCTTGCTAAATGCAGCCTATAGTAACTCCTAACATTCTATTTCTGTCCTCATTCCTGAGATTCAAAGGCATGGGGTCTTCTGCTCTGCCCTCCAAATTATTTTGTGACAATTTAACCCAATATTTTGTCATTGTATAACATTAATCAGCTTTCCAGACACCAATATCCATTTCCTTGTTACCCATTATCCAATTATTGAGCCAATGCTATGTAGTTTCATTTATTTTATGACACCACACCACTTCTGAGGGCAATTCCTCTAAGTACAAGGAAACATTAGAAGTGTAACAAAAATCCTGGAGTCTTAGGGTTAACACTATCACTTGGTTTCTCACCCCAAGTAGAAGTCAGGTGACAGCAGAAAAAGAGGGAATTCTACTTTATACAGTCATTCTGGGATCTAGGATGACAGAGGTTTTGCTATCCTCATGCATGTAGTCAACCTGGGAATCAACATGCAAACCCGATCATCGGGAGTGGTAAGAGACTGCGTGTGGTGGGTTTCCAAAATGTTTCAATGGGATGGGCCCTGAAAGCATCACCTGACCAGCCCCACCTACATGCAAAGGAGTTGTATGGAAAGAATTACTGGGAAACCTATTTCTTGGCTGGACAGCCTCTGTTCAAAAACTAACTATACCATGTTTAGTCTCTAGTCATCCCTGCCATATTTTGTGGCTATCCCAATATAAACATGTGATAGCGAGAGAGACAACAATCAGAATAATAAAAGTAACCACTTACTGAACATCTAATACATGCCAGCCTCTTATTTTTTTTTTTAAGATTTTATTTATTTATTTGACAGAGAGAGACACAAGCAGGGGGAGGGGAGAGGGAGAAGCAGGCTTCCCGCGGAGCAGGGAGCCTGATGTGGGGCTCGATCCCAGGACCCTGAGATCATGACCTGAGCCGAAGGCAGACGCTTAACGACTGAGCCACCCAGGTGCCCCATGCCAGCCTCTTATAAAGATCTGTGCTAATTCTCAAACTAATCTGGATGTAACAAATATTATCCCTATTTTATCACAAAGGACTTGAAACAGAGTGTTTTGTTATTTGGCCAAGCTCCTGTCATATGATCACACTCAAGTTTTGCACTCAGATTTTCCTAAGCCAAAAGCTGTGAGCTTTCTGTACTACACATGTCTATACCTTACCTAATAATAATTTACAAATTCTGGCCAATAGAATGGCTAAGACTAGAAATAGAAATACGTATAACTCCTGGAAATTAAGAAGCAAAAATATTTTTATGCAATGCTTATTTATCTAAAATATTCAATAAAAACATAAACAAAATTCAGCATTCTTATATATTGTTAAAAAAAATGCTGTCTCATGTTTTACTGATCTGAATTTATGTGAAAATATTTTGGGAAGCAAATTTTCTTGACCTGATAACATATTTTTAGGAGGTTATTCTAAGCCAAAAAAATTAATTATAGGAAAAGCATTAAACACATGGTATTTTTCTAGCTTTATTTATACAAATGAAAGATAAGCAGTATAAATATCTAACAATATCAAATGGATAAACATCCTCTGGATGCAATCTTACACAGTTGTAAAAATTGCTCTTCATATTCACTCAGAATACTCTAATATAGAAAATATTTGTTGCTATGAGAAATTTAAAAAAAGGGTACACTAAGTTCTTCATATAATATGCACATAACTCTTTACATAATGTAAATAAGAAAGCAATGTACAGAAAACCAGAAACATTGAGCATTGACTGTGGATATTTTTATATGATGGGAAGATAGTTGTTTCTCTATTTCTTTAATTGGGTATTTTTTTCTCACAATCTCTTGCATGGATGAATTTTATAATGGAAAATATCTGACCTTTTATTTCAATGAGTGCAGCAGAGAATTATATTTGTAAAAGTAAGAGTGATTAATGCAATTATCATCTGCAATCAGCACTCTGGTTATAACACCTTCCCTGACCTACTCAATAAATGCACAATCATAAATGTCTATAATATGCTAAATAGCTTTTTAAACCCCATCAAATTATGCAGCCCTATATATTTCATTTTAAAGTAGTTATGTTACTTTTTCTTACAGAGAAAATTAAAACTCTGAGCTTTTAAATTATGATAGTAAGGCATTATTATCCTCATCATCTTTACTATCATCATCTCACTTTAGATATTTAACACAGGTACTCAGAAAATCTATACATGTTGCTCCAGACTACCCCCCTAACAAATCCAAAGACTTCTGATATGATTTTATATTTCGTGACCTATTGTAGATAATTTTTGCTTAGCAGTCTCTGATCCAAATTATTCTCAGCCAATTTATTCTAGAGGGAGGGCAGAATTCCATGTTTTAGAGCTAAATATGTGCATAATTGAAATACCGCAACACCATTACCCATTCTAAGAATCCTTATCCCATGAACCACTATGCATTTACATCTGATTTTGTTACTTGATAACTATTAACTACCACCTCCATCCTAGAGAAAGCCTTGATAAAAGAAACTAATTTGAAAGCATGTTATGAGATCCTGACCATTTGACCTTGATATTTTCCATTTCCATTATCTTTAAATAAATTATTATAGATCCAGTTCCTAATTCACATCTTATTTTAGTCAAACTTTTTTTCAATCCTGATACCATCATCAAAAGAACAAGTCAAATTCTATTTAATAATGGGATATTATTTAACATAATAAAAATTAAACTATGATCCTTCTTCCTATCAATATAAAATGGTTCATTTACTCCACTAGAAATTCACATTTGTGTTTGTTCCCAAACCCAAACATCTCAGATGCTATCACCTTTGAGAAGTCTTCCCTGACCCTGCACCCTAGGGTCAGCTGCCCTTCCTCTAGGTTCTCATGACCTCTCAAGCTTCTCCCTGTCAGGGAGAAATTCTACCCAAATGGTAAATCAGCATGTGGCTAAAATGCAGGCAACTCAACATGGCTTCCACCCTAAGCATTATTGACATAGACGTAAGTCACATACAAAGGAAAATGGCCATTACATTAGATTCACGAAAATCCCAGCATCTAAGATCATGTCTATCTATATGATCCTCTGAAAAGTGTTACTGTGACTAAAATCACATAAGCAATTTGTCATGCCTATTCTCATTGAGAAAGCCACCAATCCTGAGGCCTTTAAGCTTTAAATGTCTGGTACCCAATAATGTATTCCCGTTATTTCCTCATCAAGCTTGTCAAACATGACGAATCACCTGTACACATGAACTGTATAGTCCTAACCTCAGGCCATATAAATTATACATATAAAATACACAAATTGTAGAATCATGGAACAGGAGACAACTACAATATCTGTTGGAATAAAAGAGGGTAAGACTCAAGGATAAGCTTGATTGGTCCTTTGGTTCTTTGTTGAGTTTAATTATCCGCAGGTCTTTAGTCCACTCCTTTCCCTGTTCTAAAGAGGAGACCTGAGAGAAGCACATAGGGTCATGGGCCCTGAAATTAGGCTAAATTCTGGCTTCAGATCCATGAAAAGAGAAGTCCTCTAGGGGATGCCGTGGCCGATGAGAAGAGCATGGATAAATATCATCTAATCAGACTGTTGCGTTTTCTAAAAATGTTAACAATATAATGATCACAATTAAGGGGTGCATTGTCTGGGCTTGTTTACCAAAATTATTAATGAACTAACTCTGGAAATATTCCATCTGGCACAAAAGGGGTAAGGTTTTCTTCAATGTGAAATATGTCAGACAAGAGAAAGCCCACTGAGTCATCCAAGAGCTCTGAGGAGTCTTTTAATGTGCCCTAATACTTCTCTCTCAGGGAACTAGCTAGAGCACTGCATTTTCTGTCAGAATCTCTAACCCACTTAGCACTCTGTTTCTGGGCCTGGCCTTTTGTTTGTTTGCCTTAAGCCTGGACCTGATTGAGTTAGACAAGCAGCCCCAGCCAGATTCTTGTCATTCAAAATCACTTCCTGACTCTTCTGTTTTTATTAATATTATTAGACTGTTCCTGACACCCTGGGAAGACATTGTCAATTATTGTCTTTCTCCTATGTAAACATTTAAATTCCAAGATAAACTACTTCAAATTGGAATATTTATAAATATATTTAAAAGCTCACACCACAAGTTTGCAATTTAAAGGAAATGTGTAGAAAGTCCTCTTATAAAGCAAAAAAGCCTAAAAGAAAGCAGAGAGGAATGTGCATTGAAATAAGCATTGGACTGAGAGAGCCAGATCTAGGTCCTAGATCTCAAAAAGCCTTATTGTGTAATCTCAGGCAAGTAAATAATCTAACCTTTCAACTTTAATTTCTTGTTCTTTGCAAATGGAGTGTTGGATCAGATCATCTCATTAGCTTTAAAATTTTACTAAACTGCCTTAAGCCACCACCTGAATTATGAGCACCCAAGCCTCAACACAAATGACCCCTTATATAAAGCAGTCTCTAATTCCACTGAACTACACACCTCTCATATGCCACCCACGCAGAAGTTGTAGGTTCTTGCTCTGAATGCAGACCATTGTAGCTCAATGTCAAATGAGACATTGGCTAATTTTCCAATCTTTTCATTATGCACATTAATTCCTCGCTTTTAAAAGGTGTGACAATTGTTCCTTTTTTCACAGAGCTATTACAAAGTTTCAATAAGAAAATACCTACTCTGATGCTAGGCTATCTGAGGGAGAAAAGAACAAATTTGACTTGTGACATTTAGATAGAATTCAAATTGTGTATAGGCCATTGGCCATTCTGGTCTAAAACCGCGAGAGCATTGAACAAGATGTGAAATTGTTATTAGTCAAATAATCTATTTTCCCCTTTACTTGCCACCATCTTTAACAAAGCTATAAATTAATCTGTAGCAGAGCCCAGGCCCACAATTAAATTCACTGGAGTATCTACAGTATTTGCCCCAGTATTTAGCATATTATATGTCTTGATGTTTCATGGAAGTCATAGATTTAACAATACCCAAGAAGGAATAGGTTAAGAAAATTCTAGAGGCCAGTTAGAAGGCCATTATAGAAATACAATAGAAATGTTTATAACTTTAAAAATATTATTAGCAGTGAAGATAGAATGATGTGCATGTACTTGAGAGACATTTACAAGACAGAATCAACAATACCAGGTGATTAAGTGGATATAAGTGGAAGGGAGAGCAAATCTGCCAGGTTTTTAGCTTGAATTGGGTAGAAGATGGTGTCATTTACAGAGTGAGTAGAGGTTTTGTACATATTAAATCTGAGATGACTGTGAGCTATCCAAATGTCAAACAGATGGTTGGACATGAGAATCTTGAAATCAGAAGCAATATGAGAGCTCTAGAAATACAGCATTCATATTATAATTGAAATCATAGAAGCACATAGTGTTCTATAAATATAAGAAGGATATAGAAGAAGAGAATCTAGAAGAGGATCGATCCTGGTAGTTTCTAACATTTAATGGTAGAGATCAGAAGGAAGAGCCAATAACAAGACCAATAAATAGATGACAGAGATATGGGAACAAAATTTGGAGAGGTGGTATCATGAAGGCCAAGGGTAGAAAGTAGAAATACTTGAGTAGGAGTAATCAGCTGTATCAAATGTGACTGAGTCATGAAAATGAGCTTTAGAGACCTCCATTTGATTTAGTAACATGGAGCTCATTGGTGAATTCAGTAAGAGTAGTTCCAGTGGAATGGAAAGACGGGAACTGAATTGGAACCTATTGAGAAGTAAGAAGAGTGGGAGAGGCTTTATAAATCATGACTGTCCATCAATTCCAAGCAAATTATAAACCCAGTTCTGAGACACTGAGCACAACTTTTGTTTTTTTTTTTCTTTCCTTTTTTTTTTCTTTTTTGGTTATTGCTAAGTTTGATAATGAGAAAATAGAGCAGTGAGTTTTTTCTTTTCCTGCATATGGAAAAGACCATAGTGATAAATGAGGGATTTTTTTTTTTTTTGGCCTATTTGTTTTCAAATGTAGGTGAAATGTGATCACATTAAAATCTAAATTGGGAAGAGCTGGTAAAAAAGTCAGGTTTGAAAGTATAAGAAGAAAGAGATAAGTGAAACAATGACAATTTTGAGAACTCAAAGCAGATGGGATTCCAAACACAGAGGAGTTATTTCTCCCATTGTAACTAGAAAGAAAGAAGGAAAAGTGTAGCCATAGGTACAGGAAAGTTTAATAATTGTAAGTCGAGTAGTTCTCATTCAATGGCAGCAGCTAAGTGAGGGTGAAGAGGGGAATCCAGAGATTTGAGGGGAGTAAAAAAGTATGTTGTAACCATTGGGTAGAATAAGAAATCTGTAGAAGAAGAAGAGGAAAAAAAAACAAAGACCTTCAATGAAGAAAACAAAGTAAAAACAAAAACAGAAACAACACAAAAATTAAGAGTGGAAAGCAAAAAAAAAAAAAAAAAAATCATTAAAATAGACAAAGCCAGTCAGTAGAAGCAGGTACATATCAGTCTACTCCCATTCCCTCACATGTTGCACCATTAGCAGATCATTTCATTCCAGTGTTAAGTTTTCCACAACTCCCTCTCTCTTATGTCTTCTAACTTCTCCATTTAATTCCACAAAATACTTGACTCTTACTCTTTAGCCTAGAGGGTTTCTCCTTTCTTTGTTCCATTTGTGAACCTAAATTTTACTCTAGTCATGGTTCATGAGCTGTAGTGTCAGGCTAGTGAAAATA
>NW_028025456.1:0-626 GCF_054177405.1 Leptonychotes weddellii
AAAAAAAAAACAAAAACTAATGATGTAATGTATGGTGATTAAAATAACGTAATAATAAAAAAAATATGTTTAAAGTAGTAATTATGAAATAGAGGTCATTTTTCCCCCTAATTCCTAAGTCTTTTTGCATTGACCCATTATTTTTGGTTGTGACCCACTTTTAGTGTTTTCTCAGTACATCTGGGACCAGGAGGTAACTTTTCAAGTGGGAAAGAGTCTCTGAATAAGTTGCATTTTATAAGTTCTTGAGCTGTGCTTTGCCTCTGAGGATCTGGGATAAAATAATGGATAGGTCCCGTAGTCAAGGAGAGAAGTACTTTCTAAGTAAATAACAGGAAACCGCTCAGTACACATAGAAGCCATATGGAATAGAAATACCAGAAACCAGCTTTACAGATGAATTTTTGCTTATTGATACAGTTCTCCCGCACTTTTTTCCTTCCTGCTGTTGTTAGGGTGGCTAGAATACAGGGAATCCAAAAGAAATTCAAAACTAGAAAGCTTATTTTTCATTATTTAACTATAATTAGGTGGTCAGTGTTGACTGGTGGGTTGCTCTCAAACTTCAGGGCAAATGACACTCTGACATTTCTCAAGGTTTACCTATTATAGCTCATTCTGGATAA
>NW_028025457.1:0-626 GCF_054177405.1 Leptonychotes weddellii
AATGGGTGAATTTTGTGTTATGTGAACTGTATTTCCATAAAGCTGTAAAAAAAAAAAAATACAAAACCATGTTAATTTGATGCAATTTTATTTTTTTTTAAAGTTCTGTATCCTAAAAAGTTATATACATTGAAAAAAGACGGATAGTAAATAGAGGGAAAATATTTTAAATAATTATATTTGTGGGGTGCCTGGGTGGCTTAGTCAGTTCAGCGACTGCCTTCGGCTCAGGTCATGATTCCAGGGTCTTGGGATTGAGCCCCACATCGGGCTCCCTGCTCAGCAGGGAGTCTGCTTCTCCCTCACCCTCTGCCTGCCGCTCTGCCTACTTGTGCTCTCTCTCTGTTTCTCTGTCAAATAAATAAATAAAATCTTAAAAAAAAAAAAAAAAAAGCCAGGGGTGGCTTAAAAAAAAAAAGAAAAGAAAAAATAATTATATTTGGATAGTGGGATTATGGGTTTTTCCTGCAATAAATATGTACTGTTTTTATAATTGGGGAAACATCTAACAGACCTGGGGGAAGGGTCTTCCATTGTGCCTTCTCCTGGACCCAGCGGTCCTTTGTGAAACCCTGGTGGCACCAGATTGTGTGTGACCAAACCTTAGGAGCGGAGGCACTGAGCTC
>NW_028025458.1:0-626 GCF_054177405.1 Leptonychotes weddellii
GAGTGCGGGTTGCGCCCGGTGCTCTGCTCCTCTGAACAGAGTATGGCGAGGGGGTGATTGCCACTTCCAGGATGAGCTCACAAGACGGCCGCCTTGCTTGCTACAGCTCGTCTCCTCGCCCACTCTGGTAGAAACAGATGCCTTTGTGGGACTGTCCTGTGGAGCGGACGTAGGCGGGGAATCGATGGCAGGTTCTGGCCAGTTGTCCTGGAAGAGCTGCATCCTGCCAGCCATCACACGAGTGAGCTTGGAATCAGACCTTCCCCATCACGCCTTCCAAAGTGACCACATCCCCAGCCAGCGTTTGGGGTAAAGCCTCTGAGAAACCCCAAACCAGACGGCTGGACGCAGTCACGCCCAGGCTCCTGACCCACAGGAGGGGTCAGATCCTAAAAGCCTCTATGTTTCGGGTTATTTTTTAATGCAGCAATTTATATGCCATCTTGATGTCTACACCTCAGCTTCACAGGGACCCTCCTTCCTTCTCCATGAGGACTGACTTCACCGACTTCCCAGCTCCTGGCAGATTCTCCCGTATGTCCTTTCTCTGCGGGTCACATTTGCTGTTTTAATTCCATGTTTATCAGGATTCTATCATTTTATCCGTGTGCGTGTTCACTTACTCA
>NW_028025459.1:0-626 GCF_054177405.1 Leptonychotes weddellii
TAGTTTAGTTAAATAATACCTGCTCCCATACCAACATGGTTTAACTTTCAATGATCATGGTATATTAACTGTAAGTGCATAAAATATATACTCTACCACTAGTTCTTCAGTCGACAAATCACGATGTAAGAAACAGATGTGCATTGTGATCAATGACCAATCACTAACTTCTTTACAGATTTACAGACTAAAGTCTGTCAATGATTAGTTATCATGCAACTGTTAGTTCATGAACAGACAGTAAAGCATGTAATTGTGTTACCTCCTTGTCTCCTAGTGATAAACCCATCTGACAGAGCTTACATAAGCTTACTCCTGACCTCAAAGCCACCTTGGGATGGAGGGAGGGAAAAGATTTTAAAAGGGGCTGACAGGGAGTTTAAATTTTGAATAGACTGAATTCTAACCAGAGACATTTTTTTTAATTTATTTTTTTTATTCTTATGTTAATCCCCATACATTACATCATTAGTTTTAGATGAAGTGTTCCATGATTCATTGTTTGTGCATAACACCCAGTGCTCCATGCAGAATGTGCCCTCCTCAATACCCACCACCAGGCTAACCCATCCTCCCACCCTCCTCCCCTCTAGAACCCTGTTTGTTTTTCAGAGTCCATCGTCTCT
>NW_028025460.1:0-626 GCF_054177405.1 Leptonychotes weddellii
GGTCTGTGGACGACGTATCCGTGGACAGAGGGGCTGGATGGTCTGTGGACGACGTATCTGTGGACAGAGGAGCTGGACGGTCCGTGGATGACGTATCCATTGACAGAGGGGCTGGATGGTCTGTGGACAACGTATCCATGGACAGAGGAGCTGGACGGTCCGTGGACGATGTATCCGTGGACAGAGGGGCTGGACGGTCTGTGGATGACATATCTGTGGACAGAGGAGCTAGACGGTCAGTGGACAGAAGAGCTGGACGGTCATGGAGGATTTGACCGTGGGATCTGCTCTGTTTTCGCCGGCATCCTCCTCTCCGGCCTCTGTGGTTTCTTCAGCCTGTCCGTGCTCCCTCCTGTGACCCCACTCACGTGTAAGGGGTTGGCTCCACGCTCACGGCGGGCACCTAGTAAATAACACCGAATGAAGAGAAAACACTCTATAAATAAAATTGCCTGGTGGTGACTGACTCAGAATGGGGGGGTCACGTTCTCCCTGCATCTTCTATCCGTGACTCTGAGTCTGGAGTCAATTTGCCCTCTGCGGTGTCCCGAGGTGCTGCGTGCTGGACCACGCAGGAGCCCTTCCTCTGTCTCTGCTCCCTTCCTGCTGCCTAGACAGACAGCCCC
>NW_028025461.1:0-626 GCF_054177405.1 Leptonychotes weddellii
CTGCAGCCCTGACAGCATCCTCAGTATTGGTTTCCCCACTGTACAGATAGGACCCCTTGCCCAGGACCATTAGATTTCAAATCTCACTCTGTCTGATGGCCAAACCGTGTTCTTTCCCCCTCAGTGTCTGTGGTTGAATGTTGTCGGACTCAGGATTAGCCGGGGTGTTAGAGACAGCTCATCTGGGAGGTAGGGCAGGGGTTATGTGCTGTTTCTGGCCAGACAAGAGGGGAGACAGAGTTGCTTGAAATAGATTGTTATGGACGGAATGTATCCCCCCAAACTCCTCTGTTGAAGCCCTAACCCCCAACGTGATAGTATTTGGAGGTGGGGCAATTGGGGGGTGATTAGGTTTCAATGAGGTCATGAGAGCAGATGCTCGTTATGGGATCAGTGCCCTTCTTAGGAGGAGGGGAGAGATATCTCTGTCTCTCTCTGCATGTATATGTACTGAGGACCAGCTGTGTGAGGACAGAGCCTGAGGCGGCTATCTGTAAGCCCAGCAGAGAGCTCTCAGCAGACACTGAATCTGCCAGTGCCTTGATCTTGGACTTCCCAGCCTCCAGAAACTATGAGACATAAATGTCTGTTGTTTAAGCTGCCTATCTGTGGTATTTTCTTATTGC
>NW_028025462.1:0-626 GCF_054177405.1 Leptonychotes weddellii
AGGAAAATCAGATTTCCTAATATAACACAGAAAACTAATGAGTTAATAGTATTGGTAGTTAATAGTATTGAAAAATTTTGAAGGCCTATTTGTTATGAATATACTCACTGTATCGTATTTTTACATATTTTAAAACTACTCATTGGCCAACATTTTATTTAAAGATATGAAAACAATCCTGAGCACTATTATTTAAACATAAATGTTCAAAACTGTATCATATTAAAACCAATAAGAATTTTACATTGAAACAGAAAATTATCTTCATGTAAATTATATAATTATCTTTCTTGAGATAGGAGACATTCTAGGCAAAATAAATTCATGTGATTCATGTGATTCTAGCAGGCCTGAATGGGTACAGCTATTCTCTTTAGACATCTTATACTGGAAATTCAGATATTGCCAAAAGATGACAGTAGATACTTAGAGTAGAAAAACAATTGCCAAAGGGCGCCTGGGTGGCTCAGTCAGTTAAGCATCTGACTTCGGCTCAGGTCATGATCCCGGGGTCCTGGGATCAAGCTTTGTGTTGGGCTCCCCACTGAGCAGGGAGTCTGCTTGTCCCTCTCCCTCTGACCTTCACCTCTGTCGGTGTTCTCTCCTTCTCCCTCTCTCAAATAAAT
>NW_028025463.1:0-626 GCF_054177405.1 Leptonychotes weddellii
GTCACAGGGGCTGGGCTACCAGGGGCAGAGGAGCCAGGCCTGGTACTTGGCCCGTTCCTACAGATGCCACTGTCCCAGCACCGACAGGAAGGAGCCGCAGGACAGTTCCCACCCGGTCACTGGGATGGACCACAGTTCAATCCCAGGCTGTGGAAACCTCTTGTCGGCCGTCCCAACACCTGGGCTTTGCCCAGAACACCCCGTGGCTCCAGTCTCTGGAAGGCCTTGGGCTGGATGGACAACAGGAGACAGGAGTGGGGGCCTTGGCAGGCAGGAGACAGACCCTACAACATCTCTGGGGCTGGCCAAGCCGGAGCTCCCAGGGCCCAGAGGCGGACGGCCCAGCACCCCCTCCCCACTGAGTCAACGTTGGGTCACTGCACCGTGCACCCCCCCTCTGAGGGGGTCCCCACACTGAGAGGCTCCAGCCCTCGACTTGGTCCACTGTTAGCTCCACTAACAGCAGCTGGATTTGAGTGGGGCCCAGAGCAACTTCGGGGTGAGCCGGTCAGCCCAGCAGCCCCCATGGTGGACAGTTTGGTCCTGGGAAAAGCGAACAATGGGGTTTATGGAGAGCCGCAGATAAGAGGTCCAAAATGTGCACCCTAGGGGTCTGGCCTGCTCTG
>NW_028025464.1:0-626 GCF_054177405.1 Leptonychotes weddellii
AGACCAGCACTGCAACTGAATGGAAAGAGTCTCAGTGTGGACAAGTTTAAGAGCTAAAAACACCTGCATGACCCAGTTAAGTGAGTTTTACTTCCATGAGTTCAACCAAGTTCTCACAATAGATATCAGAGAAAAGACTCTGCTTCTGGCCGGCAGAGGGGGAAAGAGCCATTTAGAAATAATGCCATAGCACTCTGTTCTAACATGGGCTGCCATTAGGAGAAATTAATTAACCTAGCCTCATCTGCCAGGGTTTTATCAGAACCTAACTGACCTAAGAAAAGGGAAATACCCAACTCTACCTGGATCTAGCCTTCTACAAGGAGAAAGTAGGATACCCACCTCCAGCCCCCCTGGCCATCTGATCCTACCTACAGGGGTAGGGGAAGGAACAGAGATGCACTGTGACAGTCCAGAGACACAGACTCACTAAAAGAATGACACCTACTCATAGGTCTATAGAAATGCGTCCCCTCCCCATACCTCACTACCGCATTACTAAAGGTCTGTTTGCAGCAGTTCCTTCTACCAGTACATCATGTCCAACTATAAAGAAAAAAAAATTACAAGACATGCTAAGAGGCAAAAAACACAGTTAGTTGGAAGGGACAGAGCAAGCATCAGGA
>NW_028025465.1:0-626 GCF_054177405.1 Leptonychotes weddellii
TAATGTGTCTTCAAATTCCTTTTAAGAATCGGAGTAGAGGTGGCTGCAGGCTCTGTGGGTTTGTAGTTTCTGCGAATGTTCTCTCCTGGGCTAGAGATTGCGACTTGGATTCACCACAAACCTCCTGAGCCTTTGCATTCTCTACACTCCCGCCTCAGTCCCAGCCAGCGGCAGCATGCTGGGGAGCCGAGTGGGAAGTCACAGATCCCTTGCGGAGGCCACACGTTGTGTCTCTCTATCTCTTCCCCCATCTCCAGTTCCAGTTCCCTCTGCCTGATGTTCTTTTTGAGGACCATTTCCCAGCCAGGGAAGACAGGAGCAAAATGAAGTCATTAAGTAGCTCTGCTGCTGCCCCCAGCCTGTTAACATTCGGGGCCCCCTTGTCCCTGTGCGTCTTGCTCCAGACGTGACTATCTGTCTTGGCAGCTAAGCTGGCCTGGGAGGGGCAGAGCGAGGGCAGATCAAGGACTCAATGCCTGGTTGGGCTGGTGGCCTCGCCCCCACGGTGGCCCTGGCTGTCAGCAGTGAACGGCCACATGGTACCTTTAGGATGAGGGATGGTTGCTTCCTGGGTGCTGTCTCCAGGTGACCTCCTGAATCCACTCTCACCAGTATGGCCCACGTCA
>NW_028025466.1:0-10733 GCF_054177405.1 Leptonychotes weddellii
TTGGGTATTCACCCCAAAGACACAGATGTAGTGAAAAGAAGGGCCATATGCACCCCAATGTTCATAGCAGCAATGTCCGCAAAGCCAAACTATGGAAAGAGCCGAGATGACTTTCAACAGATGAATGGATAAAGAAGATGTGGTCCATATATATACAATGGAATATTACTCAGCCATCATAAAGGATGAATACCCAACTTTTACATCAACATGGATGGGACTGGAGATTATGCTAAGTGAAATAAGTCAAGCAGAGAAAGTCAATTATCATATGGTTTCACTTATTTATGGAACATAAGGAATAGCATGGAGGACATTAGGAGAATGAAGGGATAAATGAAGGGGGGGAAATTGGAGAGAGAGATGAACCATGAGAGACTATGGACTCTGAGAAACAAACTGAGGGTTTTAGAGGGGAGGGGCGTCGGGGGATGGGTTAGCTGGTGATGGGTATTAAGGAGGGCACATACTGCATGGAGCACTGAGTGTTATATGAAAACAATGAATCATGGAACCCTACATCAAAAACTAATGATGTAATGTATGGTGACTAACATAACACAATAAAATAAAATTAAAAAAAAAAAAAAACCACTAGAGGATTCAATATTCCAAAAAGTACCATTGATTAAAACTCCAACCACCAACACAAGATGTGTAGATTTGTCCTATTAAATAGAATGGCTTATTATAAAGCTGTGGTAATTAAAATAGTATGACACTGGGCCCCATAAAAACAATGTAGAAACAAGCAACCGTCTAGAAGATATTTGCTACACATATAATAATAAAGATTTCATATTCAAATTATGTAAATAATCCCTCTAAATCTCTATAAGAAAAATAAAACCAATGAAAAAATAAGTAAAAAGATTTGAATAAGCACTTCACTAAAAGTAGCTCATTAAAGGCCAATATATATATGAACTAGTATTATACTAGATTAGCCATCAAGGAAATACTGAATAAAATTGCAATGGGTCATCACTACACACCTACATAGCCACCACCAACAAAAAAAAAGTAACACTAATTTGCCAACAGGGTACAAGAGTACCTATTGCTCCATATTCTCACCATGTACCCTGTTGGCAAATTGCATAATTTTCAACTTAATATGGAACATACATATATATATTATGACCCAGCCTTTACACACATGGCATATATCCAACACCAATGTATGCTCATAAGCACTAAGAGGCATGTATTAGAAAATTCTTATGAGTATTATAAACAATAGTGAAAAAAAAAAAAACAGAAGGAATTCAAATGTCCACAGCTCATGGGTATTCATATAGTTCAACATTATACAAAAGGTACAATGAACTGGACCACTTCTAACATGTAAAAATGTGGATAAGCATAATATTGGGCAAAAAAGATTACACACAAAAATACTAGATGATTCTTCCACATAAACTACAAAACCAGACAAAAATGATTCATAGTGTGAAGTCAAGATACTTTTGAAGAGGAAGGATAGATTACTGACTGGGCAGGGCATGAGGTGAGTTTCTGGAGTGTTGCCAACAATCTTGACAAGGCAGTGTTTACAGAGGTTTTCACTTTGTAATAATTAATTGAGCTGTATATTTACTTTTTGCATTCTTCTGGTTGTACTTCAGTAAACATTTAAAATAAAAGTAATTCACATGAGAGCTGTTGCAGCCCTTTTTTTTATTCATCCAACAAGTGTATGTTGACCACTACTACAATCCAAGTTTTCTGTCAGATACTGGAATTAGAGATGAATGAAACAAGGTTTCTCTCCTCAGAGAACTTTAGGGAAGATAAAAAAAAAAAAGCATACAAACATTCATTAAAAATGCAGTGCAGTATTTGCTAATTGGCTAGAACCTTACTGCTCAAAACATGTTTGAACATCAAACTATATGATAGCACTAGATTATAGTCAGTTGAATAAAACAGGAATCCAAGAGTCAATACTGATAACACTAATAGAAATGAATAAAGATATAAACAAGTGGGGGAGAAGGAAATGGTATTTTTTATGGTAGTAGAATGCCAACTGATAAATGTAGAAAAAATAATAGAGCTAGAAAAATCACCATTAGGCAAATATCATGGTAATAATTGATTCAGGCATAATCATTAACATGTTAAAACAGTCAATGAAAGTTTGATGAAAAATAGGAAAAATATGTTAAAAGAGACTAGAGACCTGAAAACTCAGTGCAGTGTGGATTGGACCATGGAATAGAATTCTGTTTTTTTCTATAAAGGACAATATTGGGATACTTGGCTTTAAAACACTCTTTAAAAGTGTACTATTTGTCTTTAATTATATTTCAATATGTACTAGCAGAGATTTCACTTTGTAGTAGATGTCTGTTGCTTTTGTCAAGCATTCCTTCTTCCATATCCATAAAGAACTGCTCTGTCTCCTGGAGAACCACCTCTGTCCATGCCAGGTGGTCCTGGGGAAATGACTAGTCACAGTACTCTGCCTGCCTGCCTGCCCTAGACACAGGGGTGGGCATGTGAGCCAAAAGAGGCAAATTTGGGTCACTGCCTTAATTATCTAAAGTTGAATGGAAATGGAAAGGAAACCTTCCCTTTCCTCATGTAATTCTTACAATAGCAGTTCCTGCAAAGTGATTAAATATAACATGGAAAAAGTATCTATGAACAGTTGTGTAAAAAATGTTATAAGTCTTGGTGTATACTCTAGAAAAATGTCCATAATAAAATGTTAATGAAAAATGATTAGTTGGGCACCTGGGTGGCTCAGTGGTTAAGCGTCTGCCTTCGGCTCAGGTCATGATCCCAGGGTCCTGGGATCGAGTCCCACATTGGGCTCCCTGCTCTGCGGGAGGCCTGCTTCTCCCTCTCCCACTCCCCCTGCTTGTGTTCCCTCTCTCACTATCTCTCTCTGTCAAATAAATAAATAAAATCTTAAAAAAAAAAAAGAAAAATGATTAGTTTCAGAATAATCTCCTTTGCTGAATCCATTTATATTAAAAATGTTCTCTATGTGAGTATATTAATTTGTACTTGTGTAGAAACAGATCTAAAAATATGTAAGTGGAAAACAAAACTGCTAAGATTGGGAAAGAAAAATCATATTTTTCCTTCTAAAGCCCTTGTAGTGTTTGAAATATTCATAATTATTTTGTAAATAAGGCAAATGCAATAAAAGCAGGTTTTTTGTTGGTGTTCATTCATTATTGTATGTATGAAGAGTACAAGTTTTTGTTTTTTTTTTATGCTAGGTGTCTTGTTATGCCTTTAAATGTCCTGTTTTGCTTTGTTTTCTGAGCCATAGTAGAGATTCTAGGCTATATTCTTTTTAGAAAGCTGTTATTATGCTAAGGTGATGCTAGCAGTAAGAACTATCTGGACCCATAGTCCTGGAGTCAATTCTGGACTACTTGGACAAGATTCAAGCAGAAGAATGTATGATGATTACACCATCCCCATGTACAACCCATGTATCTTTCTGTGTCTGGGAACCACAGTAGCTGGCTCCAAGACCCAGTGTGGAAGGTACAGTAGCGTGACTGATGTGATAACTGTTTAGTTACAATGTAAAAGAGACCTAGTATAAATAAGAGGAGAGAAGAAATCAAGATTTGGGCGCTTACCTGACTGAGCTAGCTAGGTGCCCCAACAAGTACTTTTAATATGGTGAAATCAGTGAGGGAGTGTTAAAGTATAACAGTAATAAAAATAAAATGGTATAATATTTATTAAAATATTATTGGAGATAAACTCAAACAGAAATGTCAAAACTGCTACTTTTTTCCTAAGTAATTCCTGCCAGGATGGCCTCGAATTTCTATCCAATCTCCTACTCCAATCATGTGCTAGATAGAGATGGCCCTCACTGATTTGTGAGAGACAATTGTTAAATTTTCAGGAATTTTGTGAGCTAATTCACCTCACAATGATAGCTTGAAATTGGGCCCTGGTAAGAATAAATATATTATATAAATTCACAAATGCTACTAATCAGGATTTCTCCCCCAACTGCTGGCCAGCAATTTATTATACATTTGCCAAAACACTATTATTTAGTAGTCTGTCAGTTAAATAATCTTTGTCTTAATTTGTAACATCATTAAGATCACATGGAACATGATTCTAGGACAGAATTTGTACAGGAAATAGAAGTAGAACAAAAAGTAGGAAAAACAGTGTCAGCAAGGAGAGAGTGCAGAAAGCATTAAGAGGAGTAAATGGTGTGGAATGCCTAGAAAGCCCAAATAAGACTGTGATTGAGATATATCCACTGAAGTTTACAGTTAACAGTTCATTAATTTTTGTGTACTGGTGGAGAGAAGAAAAGTTTGCAGTGAACTGAGGAGAACATGGTAGGACAGGAAGTATAAAAGTGAGTTTCTTTGGAATACTGAAAAGTCTGGCTTTGAAGAGGATGCTGAAAGAACAAGGCTTAGAGAAGCATGTAGATCAAAAGGATTTTTACTTTGTTGTTTTGTTTCATTTTGTTTTTAGCATAGCCTAAGCCCATACTAGGCTGAGGAAATGAGCCAAAAGAGACAGAACAAACCTATGACAGAAAAAGTACTTGTTAGAGCAAGGCTGCTGTGAGGCCAGAAGGTGATTAAGTCGAAAACAAAATCTGATCAGGAGACAGGAAATAAAGAATGAGCTATACGTAGAATCAGATAAAGTTTGTTTGGAAACAGGAAGTTGATACGGTGTGTAATGGCTTCTTTTCTCAGAGAGGAAGAGGTGACACAGTCTGCTGATCATGTCCAAAGGTGGCATGGACTGGGTGATGCTCAGAGAGAGAGGAAAAGGTTTAGAATAGGCCTTGAGGTTGGTGAGCAAGGACACTGCCTAGGGAACAGCTAAAGTAATGAGAAGATTATGTTCCTGCTCTTGTATTTACTTTTGGTTGCTTCTCCTCCAGTTTATCCATCAGCTGGCTCAATGAGGTGACCTTTGAAATGGAAAAGTCAAAATGTCATCCCTTGACATAAAAATATTTGCAAATACTATATAGTATATAGACTTACAAAATAAAGTTAAACTTTCTTCATTTATGGCTCTAACCTGTTTTGCTGCTCTCTTCCCCCATCCTCCCACCCTCACCCCCCAGTTCCTTGCTCTAAACACCCTGGCCAATTTGTTCTTGGACCACTCATTCAGGCTTTTTCATCTCGTTTAAAAAGGAAATACACCTTTTCCTTTCTTGTCTAGTGTAATTAATTCTCAACCTTCAAGTTCCAGCTTAAATATCCTCATCTCCACAAGATATTTACTGACACTCCTGCTGAGCATATATTATCTCTTTTATCTTCTAATAACATTTTTATAAGACCTTTTGTCAAGAACTTACAAGACTACATTATCATTTGTTTTCATTTTTATGTTTCATTCCCAATTGTGAGCTGAACAGGTATGTATAGGACATGTGTTTTATGCTTCTCTTTTATCATAGTACTGAGTATAGAATCTACAATGGTGTTTACTATGTGGGATATACAAGAGAAACACATTTAATAAATTTAAGGATGAATGAATGCATGAAAAGATGTGTTGTACCCAAGAGATAGTAGAAGAATCAGAATTATAAATAGCAGTGCCACTAACTGTAATAACCTGTTATCTGATGGTGGAAAAATGAATAGCATATATACTGTAAAATCAGAATCTACAGAAAGATAGTTTCTAGGAGTTGTATAATTCCACCTACCTATTTCCCAAGTGTTTTACTGCATAGATAACAAAATTAATGACCGGTTTTCTGTTTGAGGCAAACAGTATAATTAAATTAGTTAAAATTGCTAGAGGGGAGGAGGGTGGGAGGATGGGTTAGCCTGGTGGTGGGTATTGAGGAGGGCACATTCTGTATGGAGCACTGGGTGTTATGCACAAACAATGAATCATGGAACACTACATCTAAAACTAATGATGTAATGTATGGGGATTAACATAAGAATAAAAAAAAATTAGTTAAAATTGTGGGCTAAATTTATTGGGCTCTACCAAACCTTGGCTCTGTCACTGAATACCCTATGGGGCTTTGAGCATGTCACTAAAATCTTTGGTATCTTGGATTTTATCAATAAAATGAGAGTAATAATGATATTATTTAATTAATTGTGGAAATAAAATACACAGATGAAGTACTTAGATCAGCTTTTTCATAGGTGTTCGTTAAATGTAAACTATTATTATTGGCTACTAATAATTAGGAAAGTATTCAAGTATACCTAGAAGATTCATTAACAGAAATGGACAATTCAGTGCCATACACACACACATGTACGTGCACGTGTGTGTGTATTCAATAAATGGCTCAGAAAACAAAAGTATGAAATGCTGGCATTCAAGAGGAGCACACTTCCCAAGATTCTTTCTTCTATTATTGCCCCCACTGGGGCATTAGCTCCTTGAGAAGAAGTGCTATGTATTATTTAAATTCCTATTTAATACATAATCAAGGACAAGGACCTGTTAAATATATGAATTCATAGGTTAAAATCATACATTCAGTATATAACTTTTGGTCATGTGTTTATAGAAAATGATTCTCCCTGTTTATTGACTGGACCCCTAGCTATGGTCAGTAGTTTCACAAAGACAGCCTTTTTGCTAGGTTGTTAAAAGAACAAGATAGAGCGCATTATGCCACATTCCTTTCCTGAAAAAGACTACTGAGATTTGACTTTTCATTGGTGCTAAATAAAAATTTCACTTTCTTTGTTAATATAACAATCTCAAATACATTCATGGAGGGCAACTTCTCTTATGGTACAAAATGAATTGCCTGCAAATGCCTGGACATCAGGATAGTGAAGGGGGAGACAAAGGGTTACCTGCTGATTTCTGAAGTACTTCAAAAAGAAAATGATTATGGAGGATTCTCTAAGTTGTATTATGAGGTTCCTAAATATGAAGAAAAAAAATCTACAATGACACACAATTTCATAAAATAAATTTTTTTTAAAGATTTTATTTATTTATTTGAGAGAGAGAGAGAGCACGCATGAGAGGGGGGAGGATCAGAGGGAGAAGCAGACTCCCAGCCGAGCAGGGAGCCTGATGTGGGACTCGATCCTGGGACTCCAGGATCATGACCTGAGCCGAAGGCAGTCGCTTAAACAACTGAGCCACCCAGGCACTCCATAAAATAAATTTTTATTTGATTATATCCTAAGAGGTAGAATAATTTTTTGGTGAAGACATCTGTTTTACTGAACTCTTTGGGTTATTATAGGTAAATCAAAAATTTATTTTAGCCAGTAGGTCTAATTAAACATGTATAGAAATATTTATTCAGCTTGCTAACAGTAATCATCAGGAGCTTTCTTAGGGAACAAAGGTCCCTTTGGGATGACATTTTTCAAAATGAAAATTTGCCTGGGATGCTAAGTGGTTAAAATATTTAGCTTTATTTTAACAGACAAAAAGCACACCTATATCTAGGACATCTTTGACAACTGTACAAAAGAGCATTGTCCTCAAGTGTTGCCCTAAGCTTAGAATAGAAAGGATAATATAAGGAAAATTACACCAACCTAAAGTGTAGCTAGATAAGTTCAGTGGTATTAAAATATCATACATTCCAAATTACAACAGTAAAGCTCATTATCTACTTCCAAATATATTGTCTAATCACTCTACTGTTCAAAAGCCTCCTAAGTCTCCCAGTTTATTACAAAATAAATCTATACTCAGCATGATATTCAAGGCCCTTCACAATCTGCCCTTAATATTGTATGTGAATTATACCCTACTATGACTTTATTCATCCTACATTTAAGCCAAATCAGCTTTATTACTTCTGGTCATGCCTTTGCTCACCCTCCCATCTCCATCTGGAATACCCTTTCCTCAAAATTTTACCCATCAAAATCCCCTTCATTCTAAGAGTGTCATCTGAAATGTGTTTTTCTCTGTGAACCTTTCAAGATCATTGGGTTTAAATGCACCCTTTTTTGAGCTTTGACAGAATTTTATTTATTTTTCACCTGGAGCATTTAATTAATTCATGTCTCGAGTCAAGGATCCTTGGAGACAGAAATTCATGTCACAGATACTTGATGAGTGTATGCTATTTGTGAAACATTGTTTTATTGAATGGAGATGTGAAGATTCTCAGAGCACTGAATACAAAATCTACATGATGATCAGGCTTCCCTCCACAAACCTATCCTCTTTGATTATTTTCAATAAAACAACAACAAAAAGAAGCAATCAAAAGGGAATTACCTTCCATATAAAAACTATATACCAACAATATAGTCATATTGTACATTTATTCATTGTTTCTTCCCTCCAATTATACTGATTTCTTCAAAGACTAACCTCTTCTCCTGAGTTCTGGATTCTGGATTTTCTTCCTTTTTACCTTCTTAAGGACATGATTTTAATAGTTACGTCTTTTTCGTACATTAGCAATTTTCCTGTCTACTAGGTCAGAGCACACAATGTGTTCTAGTGTCTCCTTTTTTTTTTTTTTAAAGGTTTTATTTATTTGACAGAGAGAGACACAGCGAGAGAGGGAACACAAGCAGGGGGAGTGGGAGAGGGAAAAGCAGGCTTCCCATAGAGCAGGGAGCCCAATGCAGGGCTCGATCCCAGGCCCCCATGACCTGAGCCGAAGGCAGACACTTAACGACTGAGCCACCCAGGCGCCCCTCTAGTGCCTCCTTATTAAAAAATGAACAAACAAGATCTCACTTCATGCTGGAAAAGTCAATTTACTCCTCTGTGCCTTAGCTGCCCCTTATGCAAAATAAAGATAATAACAGTGCACACACCATTTGGTTGCCATGAGGATTAAACAGGTGTTCTAGAATAGTGTAAAATGCTTAGGATACCAGTTGGCTCAGAATAAGGACCCAGTAAATCATAGGCGTACTCTTGTCACTACTACCATGCATTTCTGTCTCCTATCCATCTGGCATCTAACATTAATGTTCTGCCAGGATTCAGAAGTTTCTTTGAGTTTCTATTCTTTATCTACATTCTTACCTAAAGTAACTTCATCATTCCCAATGGTTTTAAATAATTTCTGTAAGGTTATTATTGCCTCCAAATATACTTCTAGTTCTGACTTCCATTCTGAGTTTCTGACACTTCTGTCTAATTGCTTCTTGACATCTACATTTAGATGTTGAAGAAGTATCTCACATATATCACATCCAAATGGAAGACAGATTTAATTCAACAAACCTACTCCCCACAACATCATTTTCCCCAGCTCAGGTGCTAAGAAGTTCATGTAAGAGTTATTATATTATTACCTTTCTCATGTCCCAACATCCAAGTCATTGGTAAATCCTAAGAATGTACAACCAAATATATCCTGAAGCCATGTTTATCTTTATTGTCACTTTCCTAGATCAAGATGCCATTATTTTTTGCTTAAAATGCTGAAATATTTAACTCATCTTTTTGCTATCTAAATTGGTACTCCACTTATTATATCTAGAATAGATCTGAGCACAATTAGCTCTAAAGTAGTACTTGTTACATGAATTAATGAATAGAAGCATGCCTTCCTCCCTTATACATAAAAGATAATTTAATAGAAAACTTTAAATTTATTCTAATTTTAAAAACTATTTACTTAAAATGCTCTCCATTCTCAAACTGGGAGAGTAAATTCAAAAATGCTATGACACTGGCTTTAAAAATAAATCAGCGGGGTGCCTGGGTGGCTCAGTCGGTTAAGTGTCTGCCTTGGGCTCAGGTCATGATCCCAGGGTTCTGGAATCGAACCCTGCGTCAAACCCCACGTTGGGCTCTCTGCTGAGCAGGGAGCCTACTTCTCTCTCTCCCTCTGCCTGCCACTCCCCCTGCTTGTGCATTCTTTCTCTCTGTCAAATAAATAAATAAAATCTTAAAAAAGAAATAAATCCATGTTAACTCCAGATCCTTTTTGTAAGATTAATTTTTTTTTTTTTTGCATTAAAGTACTTGCTATGGAGACATATCAACATTCCTTAATTATCCCATAAGGGGTAGCCTGGCAAAAAGAAAATGCAATAATGATTTCAGTAGCAAAAAATAAAAACAAACAAACAATTCCCTTTTGAAGCATCTTGCTAGAAGATGACCAGAGTATAAGAAAAGACAGAGGAGTCATGACACTTATCCCAATATGACAATTTACTGGTGACAGTAAAAACATGCAGATAGTTTCATGATGTGATCATCCAGTACTGTCAAAGAAGCAATAATTTTTAAATGAATATTAGCATAGAGGTTTTTTGAAACCTGTGAGTTTAGGAGAGTAACATTTTGGCAAGGGGCTTAGAACTTAGTAGGGAAAGTTAGCACTAAAGCAAAACCTGGTTTTCAAAAAGGACAAAGTATTAACCATTCAATTCAGGTAAAAGTATATCAAAAGGAAGAGAGGTAGGGGAAATGGGAGAAACAAATTTTTGCATCACTGTGTAGTATCTAAAAGCCTGGATGCCTTTCACCATTCACTGCACTTATTTTTAAGTTGTTTGGGTTAAGATAAGGAAACAAATTAATTGTGAACTACCTAGGAACTAATGAAAAGAAATCAATATATTAAAGAAAAATTTAGGGGCGCCTGGGTGGCTCAGTTGGTTAAGCGACTGCCTTCGGCTCAGGTCATGATCCTGGAGTCCCGGGATCGAGTCCCGCATCGGGCTCCCTGCTCGGCAGGGAGTCTGCTTCTCCCTCTGACCCTCCTCCCTCTCATGCTCTCTGTCTCTCATTCTCTCTCTCTCAAATAAATAAATAAAATCTTTAAAAAA
>NW_028025467.1:0-626 GCF_054177405.1 Leptonychotes weddellii
GTTTTCCAATTTTTGCGATACCCTGAAGGAAGTCAGGTGCCCCTTGGAGGACTGGGAGGAAGAGGAGGGTGGAAAGCGGGGGCCCAATGCAGTTGGCAGGGCAGCTCTCCAGAGCATGGCAGTGTTCGTGATGACAGGGCATATGCCATTCCTCCACAGTTTGCCCCTAACAGAGCAAGAAACAGTCCCAGGCCAGCCAGACATCTTGAATATGCCATACACTGCAAGAGAATGTAAATTGCTCCGACTCTTCTGTACAACAGTTTAGCCTTCTAGGTCAAGAGTCTCAAAAAGAACCGGACCCTTCTGCCCACTGATGCCTCCCCATAGCAATGTCTTCTAAGGGAAGGGTTCAAGAGTCCCCCGCCCCACCCCAGATAAGAGAGGCAAGATCAAGATGAAGCGCACAGGCCATCATTCGCGACACTGCAGAAACTGGACATGATCTTAGGGCAACAATAGCTCATAATGCATTCCAGAGAATACTATGGCACCATCCCAAATGGCAACAGTGAAACCCAAAAGATGGGAAAACACGAAGAACGCAAACCCAAGCAGCTCATTCGATGGAAATGCAAGGAGTGCCAAGTGCCTATTCAGGTGGGCAAAAAAGGATACTCTGCAAA
>NW_028025468.1:0-626 GCF_054177405.1 Leptonychotes weddellii
CTTTTTGAATATTATAGAATAAAGCAAATTAATAAAAACTTATAGTGTACAGAAAAGAAATACATGTTTAAAACCTTTTAATGTTATATTTGAATTGAAGATGTTATTATGAACTCATGTTGTAAAAAACAAAATCTCCTAGCTCTATCCACTGAAGAAACCTAGAAATAATGACTCCCCAATAACAATAAACACACCCAGCTCCTAGATCTTGGTTTCTAAGTACTACTCCCTACCAAAAAGAGCCAGGAGAAATAGTTAATTTCACATTATGCAGTGAGACAAGAAATGAAAATTTTAAGAACTGGAAAGGAAGAAAAAAACTGTTGTTATTTATAGACAATACAGTTATTTTCTATCTACATAGAAAAACCAAGAAAGCAAGAAATTACAAGAATTCATCAAGATTGCTGGATATTAAATTGATATACAAAAATGAAAACAGAACATGCAGTTATTCTCAAATCACCCAGAGCAGAGGTGGGTGGGGGGAGAGTGGGTGAAATAAAAAGTATTAAGAGTACACTTATCTTCATGAGCACTAAGAAATGTATAGAATTGTTGAATCATTATATTGTAATTAATATAATGCTGTATGTTAATTATACTTGAATTAAAAAAAAAAA
>NW_028025469.1:0-626 GCF_054177405.1 Leptonychotes weddellii
TGACTATGACACCACTTTATAAGCAGGTGACAGTAGGCCTTAAGAAGGAGTAGTGTCTAGGCGCAAACCAAGCCACTTAACTCCATGGTAGCTCAGTCTCTCCATCAATTAAGTGGGGATGATGATGGTGATGGTGATAGTGCCTCTCACAGGTTGTTTTATAGGTGACTGTATTAATCCTTCTATGGTACTTACAGCAGTAGCTAGCACATAGAAAGCATGATATTTTTGAAATTGGGATATGCATCTTATGATCAAAAGTACATCACAGTTTAACTAGAAGGGTGTTTTCTTAGTGGTCTACAAATTAAGGGTGTTTTAAAAAAACTGAAAGTCTCTTAGATTTGACAAAGCAAGTGGGTTTGTTAAATAATATTCTTAAGTCTTGCTTTTCTTATCCATTAAGAAACCTCCCCCACTAAGACAGTTTTTTCATCTTGCCCTTCTTTGAAATGCTTTAGGATGTATGGGTTGAAAAGAAATGAGGGGGATGCATTATTCAGTTAACAACTTTATACAGCATGTAATTTGTTTTACGACCACATCATTCTTTTCTTTTATCACTCTGCAGCTTGGCCCGTGCCTTCTCTTCTGTTAGAATGAAATTCCCTCATTGGGAACTTCTA
>NW_028025470.1:0-626 GCF_054177405.1 Leptonychotes weddellii
TCTCAGCATGAAGGTCAAGTTTAGGAAACTGAGAATGAATGTAAAAGCACTTAGTGCTCAATTTGTAGTCCACGTTATGTGAGGAACTGTTCCAGACACTGAGAATTCCAAACCCCCTACCCTCATGGAACTTCTGCTGTAACGATGGAGACCATGAGTCAAAGCACGTCATTTCTGGGAGGGATAATGCCACGGTTTCTCTGTCTGGCTTTGATCTCTAGCTCATAGTCTCCAGGGCCTCCACATACTGCTGTCTCTCTCCCTACTTACATTTTTAAACTTTGGTTTTGTTTCTGATGCTCATTGTAGTAGACTTAGAATATAGAGAAATCAGAGTTTGTGTCTTACATTGTATATAAATTTGAATCCTATGCTTTTGAGGTAGAACAATACCAAAAATAATCATTTCCCTTTAAGTGCAAAACTGGATACATGAATTGTACTTTCCATTTAATCCTATTGCAAACCAGGCTTGAATTATTTGAGGTCCTAAGGAAGCCTTCCGGGTATAAAATTTGAGATTACCCCTGGCCAGGCACATATTGGTGTATTCCCTTCCCTTCCCACTCGCCCCCCCCTACTGCCCGCCCTGGTTTGTTGTGATGGAGGGGGGAGGGTGGTAGCCT
>NW_028025471.1:0-626 GCF_054177405.1 Leptonychotes weddellii
GCGCCCAGGTGGCTCAGTCGGTTAAGTGACCGACTGGATTTTAGCTCAGCTCATGATCTCAGGGTGCTGGGATCAAGCCCTGCGTTGGGCTCCATGTTCAGTGGGAAGTCTGCTTGAGATTCTCTCCCTCTCCCTCCCTCTCTGTCCCTCCCCCTGCTTGCACTCTCGCTCTTTCTCCAAAATAAATCAATCTTTTTTTCCATTTTTTAAAACTTAAATTCCATTAATTAACATATAATGTATTATTGGTTTCAGAGGTAGAGGTCAGTGAGTAAGTCAATCTTTAAAAAAATTTGTCTTAAGTTTTCCTTTTTACATTAAATCTTTCATTCTCCTCAGGTAGATTTTTTATATATGGGGTGAGGCAGAGAATCGAAATTGTTTAAACATGTGTGTTTATGTGTATCACAACTAACAACATACATATTTCCTTAACAATATAAAGTGTAACATACATGCATATAATTTAGTTAACATGTATAGTGTTACAATATAAAAGTTAATAAAGGGGCGCCTGGGTGGCTCAGTCGGTTAAGCGTCTGCCTTCGGCTCAGGTCATGATCCCAGGGTCCTGGGATCGAGCCCCGCATCGGGCTCCCTGCTCAGCGGGAAGCCTGCTTCTCCCT
>NW_028025472.1:0-626 GCF_054177405.1 Leptonychotes weddellii
ATATCTAGAAGTAGAAATTATCTTAACTGATTTTAAATGGAAGGCACGTTCCAAGATACATAGTACACAGTGCTCAGTGATGGAATATTTACTACAACTATTTTAAGGTTGATTGATCTAGTTTTGTTTTATTTTGTTTTTTTAGAGGGAGAGAGAGACGAAGCTTGTGCATGTGTGGGGCAGGGAGGGACACAGAGAGAGTAGAGAGGGAGAATCTTAAACAGGCTCCATGCCCAGCACAGAGCAACATGGGGCTCAATCCACAATGCTGAGATCATGATCTGAGCCGAAATCAAGGTTCGGACCCTTAACCAACTGAGGCACCCAGGGCCCCTGATCTGGCTTAATAATATTTTTGCTCATTGGTTCAACAAATATTTTTGGTTTGCTCCTACAGAGTAAGCTCTGTATTAGTCCTAGAATGCAACCATAATCTTTGCCTTCAAAGGAAATAAACATTTGAGATATTTAGCAGGCTGAAGTTAATTAATTTAAAATTTTTCTCCATGTAAAATATAACTTAATATTGACAAATCTTAAATGGAGGCAGAAAAGAATTAAAACCCTTCAACCAACACCAAAGAAATACAAACAATTATAAGAACATATTATGAGCAACTCTATGC
>NW_028025473.1:0-626 GCF_054177405.1 Leptonychotes weddellii
CCCCCCGGCACCCCCTTAAGTTTTGTTCCTGGGGAAAGTGTCTCACTTGCCTCACCCTTGTGCAGACCCCAGGAGTTAGACTTCATTCTGTGGACTGTAGGAAACCTTTGGAGGGTTTAAAGCAGAGGATGGCCAGGTTTGCCTTTGGGCATTTGGCTTTGCTGCAGGGTAGAGGACAGCTAGAAGTGGACGATGGCAGAGGCAGGTCTTCCAGCTGGGGGACAGTTGTAAGATCTTCCTTCCTAATGCATGGACATGGCACAGAGAATGTGTCTGGATAACTGGTTAGGAGGGGAAATTGATGAACTTGGTTGAGAAGGAGGTCTCGGATAACTCTCAGGTTTCTGGGTGGGTGACTTGGTGAATCTCAGTACACTAACTCAGGGATATATGTGAGATGATGACTTCAGTGTTGAACCTGGTTGAATCTGGGCTCCTCGTGAAGTACCCAGGAGATTATAAAACATCAGCTCATTATTATATTGTATTATCCCCCTGCTTAAACCTTTAAGGCAGTCTACTGCTCGTAGGATAAACCCCAGTTCCCTGTGGTGGCCTCCCAGGCCCTCATGGACCTCTGTCCACCTCCCCCTCCAGCTTCATCTCATTTGATCTCCCTCTCACTC
>NW_028025474.1:0-626 GCF_054177405.1 Leptonychotes weddellii
AGCCCTACAAGTTGCTGGAGACTGTATGGATGCCCTCCACTCTGCTTTTAAAGATGGGTGCTGGAGCCAGGATTTGACCCCAGATCTTTGAGGAAAACAAACCCCTGGATGAGAGAAAAGCATGGACACAGTTGCACCCCTACTCTGGGCCTCTGGTTCTGCAGGGTCCCTGCCCTTTCTGCTCCTAGAGGAGCCCCGCTCCTGGTTTCCTGCACAGCAAGTGTCGGAACTATTCTCAGGGCTTGTCCCTTGTCTCTCTGGACCCAGGGACAGAATCAAGACAACGTGGCTGGTGGCAGAGGCAGGGTTGACTACGGTTGAATGACCCCGGGGCTTCCCTGCGCCTGCAGTTCTTTCTACCCGGAAGGGCTTCTCCTGGCTCATCCTGAGGGAGAGGTCTCCCCTTCTGAGAAGCATTCCTGCCCCATGAATGTGCTTGTCGCCTCCTCCTAGCAGTTCAGCCCTTTGTCCATTACTTTGTCCCTGCACTGGTCACTCCCAAGGACAATGGTTTGTTTAGGGTCTGTATTCCTTTCCGTGCCCAGGGGCCCCTTGGGGCAGGAACGGGTCCCACTCAGCTCCATGTGTCCAGGTGTGCAGGTCCTGGTACAGAGGAGGAACCTGTC
>NW_028025475.1:0-626 GCF_054177405.1 Leptonychotes weddellii
TTTTTTTTTTTTTCTTAAATGGAAGTATAGTTGGCATACAATGTGAGATTAGGTGCAGAGTGACTGGACAATTCTCTACATGACTCAAGAGTCACCACAGTGTTGTCACCATGTGTCACTGTACAAAGTTACGAGAGTGCTATTGACTATATTCCCTCTGCTGTACTTTCCATCCCTGTGACTTACTTATTCAATTACCGGAAGTTTGTACCTCTAAGTCCACTTCACCTTATAGTATCTATGAATCATTTTAAAGTAGTCCAACATGTGAATCATTACCCTTCGGGTATGACCTTTTTAGGGTCTTATTTTAAATATCCTTCCCTATTCCAATA
This sequence comes from Leptonychotes weddellii, assembly GCF_054177405.1. Taxonomy (NCBI): domain Eukaryota; kingdom Metazoa; phylum Chordata; class Mammalia; order Carnivora; family Phocidae; genus Leptonychotes; species Leptonychotes weddellii. The sequence goes on from NW_028025475.1 coordinate 336, forward strand.
TCTGAATACATATTTTAATATTGTTTTCTTTTGCTTTTGAGGTTTTGTAATTCACACTTGCCAATTCAATTGGGTTTTTTAAAAAAATTGAAATTTTTTAAAAATATGTAAGATAGAAGACAAATTTCACCTTTTATGTATTTTTTTGATTATGTTATGTTAATCACCATACACTACACCATTAGTTTTTGATGTAGTGTTCCATGATTCACTGTTTGCGTGTAACACCCAGTGCTCCATGCAGAATGTGCCCTCCTCAATACCCACCACCAGGCTAACCCATCCTCCCAC
>NW_028025476.1:0-626 GCF_054177405.1 Leptonychotes weddellii
AGGGGGGTGGGAGGATGGGTTGGCCTGGTGGTGGGTATTGAGGAGGGCACGTTCTGCATGGAGCACTGGGTGTTATGCACGAGCAATGAATCATGGAACACTTCATCTAGAGCTAATGATGTAATGTATGGGGATTAACATAAGAATAAAAAGAAAACAAAAAAAAAAAAAACAAAAGAAACTCAGGGAAAAAAGAGAAAGAGAGAGAAAATAATGTGTGGAATTAAATTGAACTCCTGTCCTACTGCATCCATTTATGACTGCCATCCATAAATATTTCTTGCTCAGGGAATGTCTGTTCACTCTAGATTAGAACATGACTCATACTCATAACTACTCAGACATTCAGGTGGGAGAAGTTCCCACATCCTACAGCTCCACCATCGAGAACACCTGGCCTTCTTTCTTGCATTAGGAGCAAGAAAACGTGAGAATCGTTACAAGGGCTTTTCACTGCCTGAGCCTAAAAGTGGCAGTATCCCTTTTGCTCACATGTCATTGGCCAAAACTAGTTTACATGGCCCTGCCTATCTGCAAGGACTTTAGAGATACAGCATCTCACACAAAAAGGGAGGAAATTGATGGGAATAGATATTGGTAGCACCAACAACATTTACCACAGCATT
>NW_028025477.1:0-10731 GCF_054177405.1 Leptonychotes weddellii
ATTACTTTGAATTCTTTATCAGACATATAGTTTATCTCCTTTTCACTTAGCTCTTTTATTGGTGATTTTGTCTTGTTCTTTCAATTGGGAGCTATTCCTCTCTCTCATTTTATCTAACTCTCTGTGTTTGTTTCTGTATATTAGGTCAGCTATATCTCCTGGTCTTGAAAGTAGTGGCCTTTTGTAGAAGAGATTCTATGGTGCCCCTGCAGCACAATCCCTCTATAGTCACCAGAATCAGGCATTTCAGGGCTGTCCCCTGTGTGGGCTCCATGTGCCTTGCTGTAAGTCACGTAGATTGAATAGGATGAGTTCATGGTGGAATGCTGGATCAAGTCAGGCAGTGCTAGCAAGGTAGATAGTGTTAGTGCTGGCTCCCACAAGTGTCCAGCTATCTGGGGACTAGGCTGGAGGAAAGAAGAAAAATGGTATCCACCAGCACTTTTGTTCTAGGAGAAATCTCCTGAAGATCACTCCCTCCCAGCACATGTTCTTAAATTAGTCAATAAATCTTCTCCACAGATACCCCAGGTGCTTATCAAACTGCTGCTTCTGTGCTGTATCTCTGGCCAAGTTATTTATTATGATGGTTCTCTAAGGGTGGAAATTCAATTTCCTATTACCCTCTAGCACTCCCAGAGTTAAGCCTGCTGATTTTTAAAGCTCCCAAAGACAATCCCCACTGGCTTTCAAAGACCTGTTATGAGGATGTGTCTTTCCAGATCTTTCTACCTCCTTGGTTAAATTTATTCTTAAGTATTTTATTTTTGATGCTATTGTAAAGAGGATCTTTTTATTTTTTAGATAATTCATTGTTAGTGTATAAAAACACTACCGATTTGTAGATAATTTTGTATTTTAATTTTGTCCTGCAGCTTTACTGTATTTGTCAATTAGATCTAACAGGTTTTTTGGTGGAGATTTTAAGATTTTCTATATATAAAATTATGTCATCTATAAACAGAGACAGTTTTACTTCTTCCTTTCCAACTCTAATGCCTTTTATTTCTTTTTCTTGTTTGATTGCTGTGTCTGGGACTTCCAGTACTTTGTTGAATAGGAATGGTGAGAGTGAGTTCATTTTTCTTCCTGTTTTTACAGGAAACGTTTTCCACCTTTAACCTTTAAGTATGTTAGCTGTGGGTTTGCAATATATGGCTTCTATTATATTGAGAAATGTTCTTTCTATACCTAATTTGTTAAGACTTGTTACCATAAGTGGATGTTAAATTTTGTCAATATTTTTGGCATTTATTTAGATGATCATATGATCTTTTCTTCTTTCATTGTATTAATGTGATGTATCATGTTGATTAATTTGTGTCCTTACATTCCAGGGATAAATCTCACTTGATTTTGGTAAATGATCCTTACAGTGTGCTGCTGAATTCAGTTAACTAACAATTTGTTGAGAATATTTGCATTGATGTTCATTAGGGATGTTGACTTATAGTTTTCTTTACTTGTAGTATCCTTTTCTGGTTTTGGTATCAGGGTAGTGCTGGCCATGTGAAATGAGTTCTGAAGCTTTCCCTATTTTTTTTTTTAATTTTGGGGGAAGAGTTTGAGAAGGATTGTGTTTATTATTCTTTAAATATTTGATAAAATTCACCAGTGAATCCATGTGGTTCTGGACTCTTCTTCCTTGGGAAATTTTTGATTATAGATTCAGTCTCCTTGTTATTAATGATTTGCTGAGATTTTCTGTTTCTTTCTGATTCAGTCTTGAAGGTTGTATGTTTTGAAGAATTTTTGTACTTTAAGGTTGTCCAGTTTGTTGACATATAGCTGTTCATGTTATCTTTTTATATCTATGGTATCAGTTATAATGTCCATTTTTTCACTTATAATTGTTGATTTTGGTCCTTTTATTAGTTTAGCTAAAATTTTGTCAGTTATGTCTTCAAAGAATCGACTATTAGTTTGGTTAATCTTTTCTATTATTTTCTTCTATTGCTGGTCTCCTCTTTATTATTTCTCTCCTTCTGCTAACTTTGGGCTTTATTTTTTTTTCTCATTCCTTCAGGTATAGAATTACTTTGCTTATTTGAATTTGAGATCTTTCTTGTTTCTTAATGTAGGTATTCTATGAACTTCCATCATAGAACTGCTTTTGCTGAAACCCATTAGATTTGGTATGTTTTGTTTCCATTTTGGTTTGTCTCAAGACACTTTTTTAACACCCCTTCAGTTTCTTCTTTGATCTATTGGTTGTTCAGGAGACTGTTGTTTAATTTCCATGTCTATATGAATTTTCCGGTTTTCTTCCTGTTACTGATTTTGAGTTTCATACCATTGTGGTCAGAGAAGGACTTGGTATGATTTAATTTTTTTAAATTTGTTAAGCCTTGTTTGTGTCATAACATATGGTCTATTCTAGAACATATTCCATGTGCACTTGAAAAGAATGTATCTGCTGGTGTCAGAGAATGTTCCATATAGGTCTCTTAGGTTCATTTGGTCTATAGTATTATTCACATCTGCTGTTACCTTATTGATTCCCTGTCTATTAATTGTTGGGGACTTTAATACCCTATTCTCAATTATTATGGTATTGCTGTTTATTTCTCCTTTTAGTTTTTAGTTTTTGCTTTATATATTTAGCTGGATGCATAAATATTTATAATTGTTCTATATTCTTGATAAGTTGACCTATATATTATTATGACCTTCTTTGTCTCTTCTACCATTTTTAAAGTCTATTTTGTTTGGTATAATTGTAACTACCCCTGCTTTTTTTGTTAGCATTTCCTTGATATCTCTTTTTCCATCCCTTTACTCTCTGTGTATATATGTATGTATATGTGTGTGTATGTATGTATGTCTTTAAAGCTAAAGTGAATCTTTTGTAGGCAACATATTGGTTTTTTTAATCCATTGAGCCATGACTTCAATAATTTAATCCATTTATATTTAGAGGAATTATGGATAGGTAAAAACTTACTATTGCCATTTATTAAAAGATTTTATTTATTCATTTGAGAGATAGTGAGTGTGAGAGAGCACGAGCCAGGGGGAGGGAAAAGGGGGGAGAGAGAGAAGCAGACTTCCTGCTGAGCAGGGAACCTGATGTGGGGATTGATCCCAGAACCCTGGGATCACGACCTGAGCTGAAAGCAGACTCTTAACTGACTGAGCCACCCAAGCACCCCACTATTGTCATTTTTAATTGTTTTCTGCCCATTTTGTAGATCCATTGTTCTTTGTTTCACACCGAACTCTTTGTGTTTTGATGTCTTTTGGTATTGGTAGGCTTTACTTCTTCATTAGGTTTTGTGTAATCACCACATGTTTTTCTTTTGTGGTTACTGGAATGATTCTAAGACCCAATTACAAACATCTACCAAGAAATTCTTTGTGATATCAGATGAGCATTCTATAATTTAAATCAATTCAGACACTACCTACCTAGAGATAGTGTCAAATCCCACAAGTTAAGGTCTCAGACCCATGAAAATGATACAAGCCCACTTGAGATGCCAATTGCCAGTGTAGGCCCCCAGGTTACCCATAACTGCTGTCCAAGTTGGCCATCAATTAGGGGTTCCATGATCCCTCCTTTGGCTTGATTAATCAGCTAGAGCAGCTCACAGAAATTCAGGGAAATATATTTATCAGTTTATTAAAGGATAAATCAAAGGATACAGGTGAACAGCCAGATGAGGATATATGTAGGACAAAATCTGTGGGAGTCATGAGCACAGGGGCATCTGTCCTTGTGTGGTTAGGGTGCATCACCTGCCTGGAGTGCATTTGTTCACTAAACTGAAAGCTCTCTGCTCTCCATTCTATTCAATTTTTTTATGGAAACTTCATCACATAAACCTGATGATTGATCATTAACTTCATTTATAGCCCTTCTCCCTTCTCAAGATAATTGGAGTGGGGAGAACAGGATTAAAAATACCTAGCTTCTAATCATGGTTTGTTTTTTCTAGTGACCAGCCATTATCTGGGAGTTATCCAGAAACCCACCCAAAATTGCCTCAGTAGAACAAAAAACATTCCTATCACATAGGAAATTATAAGAGTTCAGGACTCCCCTGTTAGGAATTGGGGTCACAGACCAAATATTAGAGCAAAAAATGCTTCTAGTACTGTTACCATGCAGGGTATCACAAGGGTTTTGGACGCTCTGTGCCAGGAACCAGGGGCACAGATCCATATATATTTTCTGTTCTCACAATTACCATCAAGTTTATATAAAATATCTTTAAAGTATAACACCATATTTTAAACTAATACAACTGCAAAATCATTTTTAAATTTTATACTTTTCCCCCTCACATTTTAGATTATTGATATTATGGCTTACAATTTTTTTATATTGTGTACTCAATAACAGATATTATTGTTATGGTTATTTTTGCTATGTTTTTTAACTTTTAAGCTACAGTTGTAAATGAATAAATTATACACCATTTCCATGTTATAGAATCTAACTTTGATTATATCTACCATTATCAGGGAGTTTTACAAAACCTTTTTTTATGTTTTTATGATGTTAATTATTATCCTTTTACTACCACTTAAAGGACTCACTTTAGAAATTCTGATAAGTCAGGTCTACAGGTGATAAACCCTCCAGCTTTTGTTTATTCACAAGAGACTTTAGCTCTTCTTCATTTCTGAAGGGCTGCTTCACCAGGTATAGAATTATCAGTTGACTGTTATTTTTTGCTTTCAGTATTTTAAATATATCATCCCATTCTCTTTTGGCCTGAAAAGTTTTGTTGAGAAATCCACCAATAGTCCTATGGGAATTCTTGTGTTTGTAACTTCTCTGTTTTCTCTTGTTTCTTTCAAAATTCTTTGTGTTTGCCTCTTGACAATTTAATTATAATTTGCTTCAGTGTAGCCCTAATCAGGTTCAACCTATTTGAATTCAGTTAAACCTCTTGGAGCTGGATATTTATTTCTCCCAAGGTTTGGAAAGTTTTCAACCATTATTGCTTTAAAAATACTTTCTGTCCCTCTTTCTTCTTTCCTTTGGAATTTTCATAATATGCATATTGTTTCTTTTCATTCTGTGTCATAGGTCCAATAGGCTTTCTTCATTGTTTTTCTTTTTTTCTTTCTTTCTTTCTTTCTTTCATTCCTTTCTTTCTTTTTTTTCTCCTATGATAATTTCAAGTATTCTATCTTATAGATCATTGATTCTTCTACATGGACAAGCTGTTTTGAAGCTCTCTATTGAATTCTTTAGTCAATGCATTTTTAGCTCTAAGACTTCTGTTTTTATTTTGTTTTTGGTAGTTTCCATTTCTTTGTTGAACTTCTCATTTCTTCACCCATTGTTTTCCTAATATCATTTAGTGTCTGTGTGCTCTTATAGCTCACTAAATGTCTTTAAAAAGATTACTCTAAATTATTTTCTGACAGTTTATGGATCTCCATCCCAGTTATTGGAGCTTTATAGTTTTCTTTGGTGGTGTCATTTTTACCAGATTTTTCATGATCTTTGATTCCTTGTGTTGGTATCTGCACATTTGAATAAGCAGTATCTCTTTCAGAATTCACAGTTTTGCTTTGGCAGAGAGTTCTGAGCAGTCAGCTCAGTTTGGATTTCTGAACATGTCTGCTGGTAACATCTTTGGGCAGGTGGAGCTTGCTATAAGGGTTTATTTTTGGGTGGGGCCACTGCCTGGGCTCTGAGGTGAAAGAAGGGTGCCAATGGGAGGGAACAAATGGATAGAACTGCTGGCTTGGTTCCCTGCCCAAGCAAGGTTTTGGATGGGCTTCTCAATTGCCTGGGTTTTCTGGTCTGGCTTACTAGATGGTCAGGACTGAGTACTACTATACTCAGTGTTATGTGGGTCCATGAGTGATCTTCCTTACCCTGGTAGGTCATCAGGACAGCCACAGGGTCAGCATGGCCCATTATTTGAAGCTCCTGAATCAAGCAAGACTGTGCACTGAATATCATGGCCAGATGGGGCCATTGGTTTTGTTTGTTTTGTTTTGTTTTTTTTTAAGATGTCCATCAACAGATGAAGGGATAATGGGGTCATTGGTTTTGTTCTGCAGACGGGGAAAGCCATGGGCTGTGAACTCTGCTCAAGCGCACAAGCAAGGCTCTGGATGGTCTATGCAGCTTCCTTTGTGCTGTTTAGGTTCCCTTGTTGGGCAGGCTGAAGGCTATATTCAGCATAGGTAGGACTACTAATTAGTCTCCCTGCCTGGGAGGAATGGAAAAACTATATGCCAGGCCAGAAAGTCCCTTTATTTGTGGTCTTGACATCCCAAGTTCCCTGACTAAACAGTGTCATTGGCCTTTCTCTGCAGACAATCAGATCTAAGTGCTGTTCTCTCTGCTTAAGCACTGTTGAGCTACACAGCTTCCAGGTGATTGGCCAACCTTTCTGGTCAGGAGGGACCAAGAGCTATACTAAACAGTGGGTAGGGTTGTTAATTAGCTCCCCTGCATGAGTGAAGCTGGGGAACCAACTCCAGGCCTACAAAAGGTCTTTCTTCATGGTCCTGACTCAAGCTGACCTGCTCCCCAAGTTCCCTGGCCAAATGGAACCATGGGCTTTGCTCTATGGGTGATCAGTCTGCATCCTGGAGTGATGCTGTGCTACATAGCTTTCAGGTGTTCTGACCAGGATTTATTATCAGTCAGGGCAATCTGAATTAGCTCCCTTGCCCAAGTGGAATGGAGGGACTAGCTCTAAGTACCTTCCTGAGTGTTTCTAGTCAGGCTTTCTGGTCAGGAAGGGGCTGGAAACTAAACTCATTAGTGGGTGGGGTGTGGCAATGAATTAGCTTCCCTGCCTGGATGGAGTGGAGGAATCACTCAAAGCCTGGAAAGACCTTTTTTTAAAAGATTTTATTTATTTATTTGAGAGAGAGAGAGAGAGAGTGGGTGTGTGAGAGAGAGCAGGAGCAGGGGGAGCTGCAGAGGGAGAGGGAGAAGCAGGCTCCCCCCTGATCAGGGAGCCCAATATGGGGCTCAGTCCCAGGACCCTGAGATCATGACCTGAGCTGAAGGCAGATGCTCAGCCAACTGAGCCATGCAGGAGCCCCTGGAAAGCCTCTTTGTGGTCAAGCTGAACTGTTCCTCAGATTCCCTTGGTATATGGTGCCACTGGCATTGCAAGCAGAGTTGATCATCTGTAGTGTAATACTCCTTGCTGAGCTATCCAGGTTTTAGGTGCTCTGTACAGCCTTTCTGGTCAGGTGGGGCTGGGCGCTACATTCAGGAGTCTATAATTCAGCTCTCCTGCCTGGTCAGGAGCAGACCAGTTTCCAGGGCTCTATAGAAAACCTCTTCATTTGAGGTCATGTATTAGGCATATACCTGTACTGCCTTGAGTTCTCTGGTCAGACTGTGCCACCATTTTGCAGATGAGCAAAGATGTTGGTTAGGACTACTACTTGGCCACTGCAGGTAGGAACTCAGTCAGCCAAGATCCAAGTGCTGGTGGCTACAAGCTTCCTGCCCTTTATTCATCATAAGATTCTCAATGGACAAGCCGTACAGATTCCCACACAATCCCTGTGGGGCGAGACTGGAATTGAGGGCTCCCAAGAAGTGACCCACAATGATGGGGGGATGCTGAATGTTCACTATAGGCTCTATTTTCCTATTTGTAGGAACCATAAGCTCAGTGGATACTTCCCTGTGAGGTGCTGTACCAGCATGGGGTGGGAAAATGTGGGCAGCCAAGTAACTCTCCTCTTAATCTTCTAATGTAGTCTGTCTTGGTCTCCGTGGTTCAAGGGGTGCTTTGACCTCACCCAGTGTTCTAAAATTTTCTCAGTTGTGCCTTGTCCATTAACAGTTATTTATTCTTCTTATGAGGGGAAGTGAAATCAGAAATGACCTATGTTGCCATGTTGGTGCCATCACTATGAGTAAGTTTTTTTAGTTCGTTGTAGACCATTTACTGATTTTTGCTTCCACTGTTTGTGCTTTTGGTATCATATTCAAGAAACTGTTGCCCAGACCAATGTCAAGGAACTTCTTCTCTGTGTGTTCTTCTAGGAATTTTGCAGCATCAGGTATCATGGTTTTTGTCTTTAATCCATATGAGTTGATTTATGTGAGTGCTGTGAATTAGGGGTCCAATTTTATTTTTCTCGCATATATTCTCTAGTTTTCCAAACATCATATGTTGAAGAGACTATCTTTTCTCCACTGAATGTCCTTGGTTCTTTCGTCAAATATTAGTTGATCATCAATGCATGGGTTTATTTCTGGGCTCTCTATTCTGTTCCGTTGGTTCATGTGTTGACTTCTATGCCAGTAACATACTGGCTTTATAAAAAAATTGAAGTATAGTTGACACAATATTATATTAATGTCACGTGTATGACATAGTCATTTAAACTTACATTATGAAACAATCACCACAGTTTAGTTACCATCTATTACCATACAAAATTATTACAATAATATTGACTATATTCCCATTGCTGTACTTTATATCCCCATGACATTTATTTTTATAACTGCAATATTGTGCCTCTTAATCCCCTTTACTTATTTTTCCCATCCCACACCCCTACTCTCTGACAAGTTCTCTGTATTATGATACTGTTTCTGTTTTGTTCATTTTGTTTGTCAGATTTTATATACAAGGGAAATGTTATGATATTTGTCTTTCATTAAATCATTTACCATAATACACTGTAGGTCCATCCATGTGTGGCAAATGCCAATACTTCATTATTTGATGCCTGGGTACTATTCCATTGTACATATATACCACATCTTTATCCATTCACCTGTCAGTGGACACTTATGTTGCTTTTGTATCTTGGCTGTCGTAAATAATGCTTCAATAAACATATGGATGAATATGTAGTTTTGAATTAAGTCTTTCATTTTCCTTGGTTAAATACCCAGAATAAAATTAATACCTGGGTATTTAATTACTGAGTCATTAGGTATTTCTACTTTTAATTTTTTGAAGAATTTTCACAGTTTTCATAGTGACTGCACCAATTTGCATTCCTACCAATAGTGCAAGAGAGTTTCCTTTTCTGTGCATCCTCACAAATATTCATTATTTCTTATCTTTTTGATACTAGCCATTCTGACAGCAGTGAGGATATTTCATTATTGTTTTGATTTGCATTTCCCTGACGATTACAGATGTTGAGTATCTTTTCACGTGTCTGTTGGCATATCTACCTCTTTGTAAAAAATGTTTATTCATGTCCTCTGCCCATTTTAAAATCAGATTATCTTTTTGTCTTTTGGTGGTGTTGTATGAATTCTTTATATAATTTGGAAATTCACCCCTTATCAGATATATCACTTGCAAATATCTTTTCCTGGTCAGTTACTTGCCTTTTCAATTTGTTGATGGTTTCTGTCACTGTGAAAAGACTTTTTAGTTTGATGTAGCCTCAATTGTTTATTTTTGCTTTTATTCCTTTGCCTGAGAAAACATATTCAAAAAATATTGCTAAGACTTATGTTCAAGAATTTACAGGCTATATTTTCATTTAGGAATTTTATGATAACATCTTCCATTTAGGTTTTTAATCCATTTTGAGTTTATTTTTGTATATGCTATGAGAAAGTGGTCTACTTTCATTCTTATGCATCTAACTCTCCAGGTTTCCCAACACCATTTATTGAAGAGACTGTATTTTGCCTATTGTATGTTCTTGCCTTCTTTGGCCTAGATTAAATCACTAAATAAGTGTGAGTTTATTTCTGGGCTCTGTTCTGTTCCATTGATCTGTGTGTCTATTTTTGTGCCAGTACCATGCTGTTTTGAATACTATAGCTTTATAGTTTAGCTTGAACTCTGTGATATTTTCATTTTTGTTTTTCCTTCTCAAGATTACTTTGGTCATTCAGGCTTTTTTGTGCATACACACAAATTTTACAATATTCTAATTCTGTAAAAAATGCTGTTGGGAAAAAATGTTGGTATTTTGATAGGAATTGTAATATGGACCATGTAATATGGACAATGTAAGTATATTCTTCTAATTCAGGTTCATTGTATACCATTCAATTTATTTATGTCATCTTCAATTTCATTCATCAATGTTTTATCATTGTTAATTTACAGATCTCTCACTTACTGGTTAAATTTATTCCTAGATATTTTATTCTTCTTAATGCAATTATAAATCGGATTGTTTGCTTCATGTTACTTTCTCCTAGTTTACTATTAATATAAAAACAGAACTGATTTCTATATATTAACTTTGTATCTCCAACTTTACTAAATCTATTTTTTCTAATAGTTTTTTCTTTGTGAAGTCTTAGGGTTTTCTTTTTTTTTTAATTTTTTATTGTTATGTTAATCACCATACATTACATCATTAGTTTTTGATGTAGTGTTCCATGATTCCTTCTTTGTGCATAACACCCAGTGCTCCATGAAGAACGTGCCCTCTTTAATACCCATCACCAGGCTAACCCATCCTCCCACCCCGCTCCCATCTAGAACCCTCAGTTTGCTTTTCAGAGTCCATTGTCTCTCATGGTTCATCTCCCCCTCCGATTTCCCCCACTTCATTCTTCCCCTCCTACTATCTTCTTTTTTTTTTTCTTAACATATATTGCATTATTTCAGAGGTACAGATCTGTGATTCAACAGTCTTACACAATTCACAGAGCTCACCATAGCACATACCCTCCCCAATGTCTATCACTCAGCCACCCCAGCCCTCCCACCCCCCACCACTCAAGCAACCCTCAGTTTGTTTCCTGAGATTAAGAATTCCTCATATCAGTGAGGTCATATGATACATGTCTTTCTC
>NW_028025478.1:0-626 GCF_054177405.1 Leptonychotes weddellii
CTGCTGCTGTGTGCCCCAACAGGCTGCTCTGAGCCTCCGAGCCCCAGCGTGCGCCTCTCGTCACCCCCGCCGCCTGCACTGGGCTTTGTTCCCACCTGCCTGCGAGCCCACCTCATGGTGAGGCGCCTCCAGCACCTTGCCGTCGCGGAAGTCCCGGCGTTCTCCCATCCCAGCTTGGGACTCCCCAGCACGGCCTCCCCACCGCCGCCGCCGCCACCGCCGCCACCGTGGTTTCACACCCAAGGTGCCTTTGTGGGGTGTTGGGTCGTGGAGCCAGGCATGCGGGGTGTACTCAGCGCCCCCCACGCCCCGCCCGCTGCCCTGGGGCTAGCGCAGCCCGCCAGCCCGCCTTGTTCAAAGGCAACATGGAGGGGCGGGCGCCACCAGAGACATTCCTCAGCAGCCTTCCCCTACCCACCCCCCGACACCAGGACCTGACTGAGAGACACGGGAGGCTGGCTGACATAGAGAGACACACAGACACACAGGGAAAGACAGAGAGACACATGGAGGGGCAGACGTAGACAGGAAGAGAGAGACTCGGGGACACCGAGTATCCAACACACAGACATGCTCTGACCCTCTGAACAGACACAGAGACCCTGACCTGGATGCAGACAGAGACA
>NW_028025479.1:0-626 GCF_054177405.1 Leptonychotes weddellii
TGAGTTTGTAGGTGTTCAGAATGGTTTGATCCCTATCCGGCTGAATTCCTGAGAGGAGATGAAATCCAGGTCTCCTACTCCTCCGCCATCTTGCTCCGCCCCGCCATCACCATACATTCTTACAAAAAAATTTTTTTTTCTTGTGACAAGGACATTTAAGATATACTCTCTTAGCAACATCATATATGCATATATGCATCATGTTATACATTACATCCCTATGACTAATATGTTTTATGAATGGAAGTTTGTAATTTTTGGCTCCCTTCACCCATTTTTCCCACCCCCACCGCTGGCAATCACCAATGTGTTCTCTGTATCTATGAGCTTAGTGTGTTGTTGTTGTTGTTTAGATTATACATATAAGAGAGATTATATAGTGCCGGAGTCCACCTCCAGCCGGGGTGGGTCTCTCGTAGGAAAGGATGGCGTCGGCGAATGAGGAGACACAGACACAGGGTCAGGTTGCAAGCATCTCCTCCTGACAGTCTCGGAGGAACTTTATTTATATGTTAGGATATTTTTGTTTTTCCAAATCTTAGATCATTTTCTGGATTACAGCCATAGCCTTCTTTCATTTTTCCTTTGTAATGATTAACATGACCTTTATTGATTTCTCCTTATTG
>NW_028025480.1:0-626 GCF_054177405.1 Leptonychotes weddellii
TGCTGCTATAAACATCGGGGTGCACGTACCCCTTCGGATCCCTACTTTTGTATCTTTGTTGTTTCCATATAGAAAGGCTGGAAGGCTGACGATGTAGGTGGCACTGCCGCTGAGGAGATGGGACAGTGGCTGGTCCCCTGGCGCCCAGCCCCGTGAGCGTTCCCATCACCAGCTGCCAGAGAAGGTAGTGACCATCAAGAGCAGGTACTGCATCAAAGAAAACAGTAAGAAGCTGGAGAACAGGGGCGCCTGGGTGGCTCAGTCATTAAGCATCTGCCTTCGGCTCAGGTCATGATCCCAGAGTCCTGGGATGGAGCCCCGCATCGGACTCCCTGCTCTGTGGGAAGCCTGTTTCTCCCTCTCCCACTCCCTCTGCTTGTGTTCCCTCTTTCACTGTGTCTCTGTCAAATAAATAAATAAAATCTTTAAAAAAGAAGCTGGAGAACAGACGCTGAGAGACATGCATGAGGCTGCAGGCTTCCCACGAGAAGACCCAGCCTGGCGCCCAGGGTGACACGAAGCCCAACAAGGGGTCGACACCCCGCCCCTGGAGACCGCGCACGGGGCCGCTCTTTCTGAGTGACACGAGCCGGTCACACTCCGGGAGCCACACTTTCCCACCCAGT
>NW_028025481.1:0-626 GCF_054177405.1 Leptonychotes weddellii
ATCTCCTGTTGAGTTTGTAGGTGTTCAGAATGGTTTGATCCCTATCCATCTGAATTCCTGAGAGGAGACGAAATCCAGGTCTCTTACTCCTCCGCCATCTTGCTCTGCCCCCCATCGAGAAAGAAACAATCTTATTATCTGTTTAAATTATGTCATACTCTGTTCCAAAACGCAAAGGGCATTTTTTTTTTTTAAATAACAAACACAAAACAAGTGGATTTATAGGTGAGGTAAGGCCTGCTATACCCACTACCAAGGGAAAATAAAATGTGAGCCAAAGTGTGCAATACAAATTTGGATTTCAGCCAGCCCTGGCTTCAAAAAGGGAGAAGGATGGGCATGATAAAGAAACATGGTGAGAAGAGGAAGTTTTTCTGCTGATTTGAAAAATGCTGTCACATGGAAGTTACACTGGGAAATACTGGAAATATTCAACCTGGTCTCTTTCTGTCAAATCCTGTAAGGGAGGAAAAGTTAGAACTCTGCAGCAAAGGGAGTTAAACCTCTGGGGAAATACTTCACTAGCTAAGTCTAAGGTAAGCTGAGATTGTAAGTAACTATTAAAATGGAAAAAGGTGCAGGGGCACCTGGGTGGTGCAGTTGGTTAAGTGTCTGACTCTTGGTTT
>NW_028025482.1:0-626 GCF_054177405.1 Leptonychotes weddellii
CTGTCACACTGAGGATGATTAAAGCCTGCAGACAAATGCTGACAAACTCTAGTGGCCTCTACTCAGCACAGAAGAAAACAGGCAATTATGACAGACTTAGCAAAAAAAAAAAAAAAACTACTGCACAGCAAAAAGAAAAAAATTCCTCATTATTGTGTATGATACACACAAAGTAGGAGCTCAGTGATAGCTAATTTCGACAGAAAATTAACATACTGATGAGGAAATGCTGTTTCCCTTATGTTACCTAAGAAAATGCCTCGAAATCACTTACCTTACCACAAGACACAATATCCTTGTATTGGAAATTTTATTTCCAGTTTATTTTTGGTAAACTGTAGATTGTAACTACAACATGTTTATTTTTTTTTAAAGATTTATGAAAAATAGAAAAAAATTTTATTTTTGTTTTGTTTTTTTTATTATGTTATGTTAGTCACCGTACAGTACATCATTAGTTTTTGATGTAGTGTTCCATGATTCATCGTTTGCGTGTAACACCCAGTACTCCATGCAATATGTGCCCTCATTAATACCCATCCCCCCACCCCTCTCCCCTCTAAAACCCTGTTTGTTTCTTGGCGTTCTTATTCTCTCATGGTTCGTCTCCCCCTCCAATTTCCCCC
>NW_028025483.1:0-626 GCF_054177405.1 Leptonychotes weddellii
TTTTTTTTTTTTTAAAGATTTTATTTATTTATATGACAGAGAGAGACAGCGAGAACAGGAACACAAGCAGGGGGAGTGGGAGAGGGAGAAGCAGGCTTCCCGCTGAGCAGGGAGCCCGATGTGGGACTCGATCCCAGGACCCTGGGATCATGACCTGAGCCGAAGGCAGACGCTTAACGACTGAGCCACCCAGGCGCCCGGAATAAAAGTTTATTTATAGCATCATTGGGAAAGGGAGCAAGACAGATAATGAGTTCACTTCTGGATGTGGTCCATTTTAGAAGCAGATAAGACATTCAGATAGAAAAAATCCAGCAGTTCAGTCATATGAGCTTAGAAATTCTAGAAAGTCTGGTGTGGGCATAGAATTTACTAAGTGCTCTAAGTGCTCTATGATATTTGCTCAATTTATTCCTCCCATTTCACAAAAACTTGCCAAAACTCACACAAATTATAAATATTGGAACCAGGATTTGAATCCCTAGCACCCATGTTCTTAACCACTCTACCATACTAGTTTTTATATATTTTTAGTAAATGAGTTGATGAAAAGTAATGGCATCAGTCAGGGAGAGCATGTGAAGTGATAAAATCAGCAGATCAAGGGCAGTGCTCCTGGAAATACC
>NW_028025484.1:0-626 GCF_054177405.1 Leptonychotes weddellii
TGGGCTTATTGCTTTGTCTGAGATGGGAATGACTCTTGCCTAATCCAATTCCACTGAGAAAAGGTGGTTAGGATTATGATTGTGATTATGAGCCTGGGACTATGGCTTCGTAAGACACTGTAAGCCAAAGTAGGTGAAACACCAATAACTCCTTTTTTTTTAATTGGAAATGAGTCAAGTTGCCCATTGGTTTAGTGACTGAATCTGTTATTGCTGGTATCACCATAAAGAAAGAACTATTTTATGGTTTGGTTGTGGACTTAACTCATTAGGAGATTAAGTGGAAGGAGTTAAAATATAGAGGAATAAGGAAGGCATCTATTATATTTGATACAACTGATAAATTCAGGTTAAGTCTTAAAAATTGAAAACATACATTTACTTTCCTGCAAGTTGATGGACTAAAATAACGTGAAACACTTCATATAAATATATATAATATTTATATAATATATAAATATTTATATAATATTTATATTATATATATTAATATTATATAATATTTAATATTCTCCCTACACCCGGAATTTATATATATTTCTTTGACAAAGATGTATATAGGGCAATTAAAAGAAAATGATCATTAACTAGTGAAACAAACAAAAAACCCAGAGTCTCTTTTTTTT
>NW_028025485.1:0-626 GCF_054177405.1 Leptonychotes weddellii
ACTTCTTTTCTTATGTAGGTCTGAATTTCTCACACATATATATATGTGTGAAATTATATACATATATATAATTTCTCAAATATATATATATTTCTTTCTCTCTCTCTCTCTAGAGAACTTCTTTAACATTTTGCCAGGCAGTTCTGCTGGTGACAAATTCCCCCAGTGTTTAAGAAAGTACTTCTCCTTCGCTCTTGAAGGATAATTTTGTTTGATTCAGAATTCTAGGCTGGTGGTTTTTCCTTCACTACTTTAAATATTTCATTCCACTCTCTCTTGCTTGCTCAGTCTGTGAAGAATTCTGCCATTTCTTATTTTTGTTTCTCTATAGGTACTAATACTGTCACCCACCCATCCCCAGCTTCTTTTAAGAATTTTGTTTCTGTTTTCTGCAGTTTAAATATGATATACCTAGGTGAGGTGTTTTGTTTTTTGGTTTTTATTGTTGTTGTTGTTTGTTTATTTCACCTTGTTTTATAATTTATCCTGTTTGGTGTTTTCTGGAGCTTCCTGGAACTATAGTTTGTTGTCTGACATTAATGTTGGGAAATTCTTCAGCCATTATTACTTTAATTATTCTTTCTACTTCTTCTTCTTCCTTCCTTCCTACTTATCTTCCGTCCTTC
>NW_028025486.1:0-626 GCF_054177405.1 Leptonychotes weddellii
TAATGTGTCTTCAAATTCCTTTTAAGAATCGGAGTAGAGGTGGCTGCAGGCTCTGTGGGTTTGTAGTTTCTGCGAATGTTCTCTCCTGGGCTAGAGATTGCGACTTGGATTCACCACAAACCTCCTGAGCCTTTGCATTCTCTACACTCCCGCCTCAGTTCCGGCCAGCGGCAGCATGCTGGGGAGCCGAGTGGGAAGTCACAGATCCCTTGCGGAGGCCACACGTTGTGTCTCTCTATCTCTTCCCCCATCTCCAGTTCCAGTTCCCTCTGCCTGATGTTCTTTTTGAGGACCATTTCCCAGCCAGGGAAGACAGGAGCAAAATGAAGTCATTAAGTAGCTCTGCTGCTGCCCCCAGCCTGTTAACATTCGGGGCCCCCTTGTCCCTGTGCGTCTTGCTCCAGACGTGACTATCTGTCTTGGCAGCTAAGCTGGCCTGGGAGGGGCATAGCGAGGGCAGATCAAGGACTCAATGCCTGGTTGGGCTGGTGGCCTCGCCCCCACGGTGGCCCTGGCTGTCAGCAGTGAACGGCCACATGGTACCTTTAGGATGAGGGATGGTTGCTTCCTGGGTGCTGTCTCCAGGTGACCTCCTGAATCCACTCTCACCAGTATGGCCCACGTCA
>NW_028025487.1:0-626 GCF_054177405.1 Leptonychotes weddellii
GAATGAGAGGAAATTCTTTAGCATTAAGTCAAGTAAAAGCATGATTGTGGATCCCTAAACTATGGTAGAGAAAGTAACTAATTGATATGTTAGAAACAAAGGACAACCTGATACCCAGCGGGAACAGAGAGAAGCCTGAAGTCTAAATAAAGGCGGAGCTCCACTGTGGTTTGGAGGATTCAGGTAATTGACCGAATAAGCTTCATACAGAATCTCAACTGTGATCTGGTCAGCAGATCTCCAGGAACGTCAGATGCACATCTCAGTGAATAATAAACCAGTGAAGAGGCCAGTGCAGCAGCCTTGGGAGACTTCTAGAAAAGGCACAGCGACCTTTGCAGGAGAGCTCTGGACTCCTTCTCCGACAGCATCTTTATGCGACAGTTAAATACACAACCTGCAGACACGATTTGTTTTATCTGGGAGTCCCTAAGGCAGCGCTTCTGCAGACACGGCACCGTCTTCATATCGATGAGAGAATTTCTTGAAACAGACTCTGAGTAGGCATTGACTTGGCTGGCTTTTTGAATATTGTTAGCCACCTTCCTCCAACACATCCACGCTCGTGTTCTCACAAGTACCAAAGATCTACGGTTCTATTTCTTTTAACTCTTGGAGATCATTTC
>NW_028025488.1:0-10729 GCF_054177405.1 Leptonychotes weddellii
GGGTATTGAGGAGGGCACGTTCTGCATGGAGCACTGGGTGTTGTGCACGAACAATGAATCATGGAACACTTCATCTAGAACTAATGATGTAATGTATGGGGATTAACATAAGAATAAAAAAAAAAAAAAAAACAAAGAAGGGAAATTGGTGCTGCTCTTAGGAAGAAAGTCAGGAGTTATAGAACACTGATTTTTTTTTTCTGTAAAGTTGCCAGACAAAATATAGGAAATCCAGTTAAATTTGAGGTTTCACATAAATAGTATTTTTTAGTACAGTATGTCCCAAATGTTGTGTGGGACAAAGTTAAACTAAAAAAGTACATATCGTTTATCTGAAACTCATGATTTTGTTATTTGTTTTGCTAACTATAGCAATCTTATCTGAAGGAGAGAAGAAAGTAGATTTCTTTGGACTGGTTTGAACCATAACTGAGGAGACAGAAACAGTAAGAAATGAGTCATCCCCAGCACAGGACTGAGCGGATCACGCATCTGGCACCTACAGCGGAACAAGCGGTCAGTCTAACCAAACAGACAAGGATGGACTCAAAACAGTGTCAGGAACCCATGGTCTTGGCAACGGTGATGCACAGATTCACAGCCAGGAAACTAGCACACAAGCTTAGGGAAAATGGGAAAAAAAAAAAAATGCATGTTTGGAAGACATCCAAACATTTCCAAAATTCCTCCATCTACTTCTGAACCCTCTCCCAGTTTGACAGATGAAGAGGATGGGTACAGAGGTATGAGTCAAATCTTGTCTTTTTTACAGTCAAGCATCTCCCCTTTGTACTTCCAGGAAAACCCAAAGGAAGGTGGTGGGGAGAGAATATCTGTGCCAGAAAGATGGAGATAGGAATACTCCTCTCTCAAAGTTGTTGTAAGAATTAAGACAAGGTGAAGTATATAAGGTCTTAGCATAACATCAGACCTACAGTAAGGACTCCATCACCAGCATCGGTTCTGTTTGTCTCCTCTGTTCCCTGTTCTCTTTCCCTTCCTTCCTGAGGCTCACCATGTCCTCAAGTTGCCCTGGATTCTGGACTTCAACATCTTCACCTTCCTCCTGAAGTCAGACCCACCAGACAGTTGCTGCAACCCTCTACCCTATGCACCTGATGCGGTATTACCTCATTCTTCCAAGTGGCAGATATTTAAATCTCATTATACGTCATGTACTTTGCTATAGATAGTGATGATGGAGTGAGCATGACAAATAGGACATCACATCACATCCAACTGCCTACTTAAGAATAACCCAAGGACCACGTGAACATTCACCTTTCCGAGCTACATCCTCCAAACCTTATTCCAAAGAATAAGGGGTGAGTAGCCTCCACTTAATGCCCTCTGAAGTTTGCCAACTGCTGACCTGAGGCCTTATTACACTGGTGATGGTGAGGGTGAGGTGATGGTGAGGATGCTAACTGCTGATGAGGTTTGGTAGGTTTTACCTTTTAGGGTCCTCTGCATGGTGCATCCCTTACCCCAAATGAAGAAATTGCAAATAGTGGTATATCAGACATCAGTAAGGGGCTAGTGGGTGACATTCCAAGAGGAGCTTGCATGGAGCCCTCAACACTAGATCACAGAACCAGACGTCAACTTTACCTACATGAGAATAAGAAGCATAGGGAGACACAGACCTAAAGTAATGTTCCTACTTTCTGGTCTCAGAACTTCTTTGTACACACAAAAATCACTGAGGACTCCAAAAGCTTTTGCTTGGTATGGTAAACCATATTTGAAGTTAAACCCGAAAAATATTTTTAAAAATTTACTTAAAACTAATGATAAATAATGTGTTCATACAATATATATTTATGAATGTTCATCAAAGCAAAAAAATAGTGAGAAGAGAGACATTATTTTACATCTTAAAAATGCTAAAAGGCTTATTGGAAAGAGTAAAAGTCTCATCTGTTTCTGTATTCAATCTGTTAGCATATCACACTGAAAAACTCCACTGTACAGTGATGAGAAATTGAGAAGGACAAAAATGTACATAACACATTTGTGTTATTATTAACATCTTCAGCCTTGTAAGCTCCCTGAAAAGGTTTCAGGAATACTCAAGGTTCGGGGCCGTGCTTTAAGGACCACTCACCTAAAGGATGGGAAATTGCCTACGGATGCCCCTGCCCCCATGCCTCCACCCAAGGGACATGCTGTTGAGGAATCAAGAGAGTGGTGGGAGAACAACTCTGACAAAAAGCTCACCACTTTACATTTCCCCCCAAGCCCAATCTTCCTATGAGTCTCTCAGTCTGCTGTGAGTGCTCCTACGTGTTCTCAAGGTCAGTTATGCTACTGAGCTTTCAAGGTGGGACTTGAAGCTGGAATTAGCTTCCTGGTGTACATTCCAGTCTTAAACAGCGCTCAAGCCTGGAGTCAAAATAGAAGAGAAACTCATCTTCCCGGTACCCTTAAAGCTCACTCATCTCCCAAGAGGAGCCACAGACGCCCTTCAAAAAGGAGTCTTCTTCTGCCTACCATCCACTCTCCAAAACCCACTCGCTCCATCACATTGTCTCCAATCCCAGTCATGGGCCTTTAATCAGTTTTCCTTCCTGCCTTCACACCAATGTTTTGCTCAATCTAGTGATTTGACTCTAGATTTTACTTAATTTCTACTCTGGGCACCCGACTAAATGCCGCCCCTAGAAGGTGACACTCGAGCATCCATAGGCCGGCTCAAGTCAGAGCCCTATTCCTTTCCACCCCACCCCTCCCCTCGCCTGGGGAATTTAAATATCATTAGCATCATGTGCGGATTCTGAATCTCAGAAGGTGAGGAAACCATTTCACCATGAAAAAAAGGAAAAAAAAAAACACACAGGAAATTCATTCCTGTTTTTAAACTTTCATTACAACTTTCACAAAATATTTCTCTCCTTCAGAATAGGCGTTCATGTAACATTATATTTTGTAAAGTTTGTCTATCTCCTCTCTCTAAGCATAAGGTAGTTTTGACGGACTGAACAGCCTCTTTCTAATTAGGTGAAAGTCCACTGTCTTATAATTGCATGTGAGCAAGCAAGTGAGAGTAATTGGACTAGGGCAGCATACCTTGACCTTGGTGTCTGAAGCTGCTTTAGAATCTCAGAGGTTCAGACACAATGACCTGATAGGAGGAAGAAATTGTAGAACAATCACTGTGGAGGATGATTTTAATTAGACTGCAGAAGTTAGGGAAGAAGATGTTCTGATTAGTGCAAAATATCATGGCATTGTGGCATCTGTCATATTTTTAACCAGTCATGACAGGTAGTTATTATATTTAAGTTTCAAATTTCCTCAATTCCTGTTATTGCTAAATCAGATCTTAATAAAGTCTCTTGGGATGGGTTAGACAGGTGTGATCCAAAGAAATATTCCACCAAAATAAAAGAAGTGAAGCATCTTTGGTCTTTGCATCCACCTAGACAATAGCAAAACAATAAAAAGAGCTACAAAATAACCTTACCTCGCTGACTCTTGTGATCCTGCTTGGTCCCTGTACCTAAGGAGCTTGGAGGGCAAAAAGGGAGTGGCTGCTGGGTGACTTGGGGAGATCTTGAGTAGATTCCTCAACAAAATGGCAGCATTAAACTCCAGGTAGGTTAACAGGGACACCACCAATCCCCCAGGGGCAACCATCTCTCAAGAAAGCCTTTGTCATTTAACTGACAGCTTGGAGTACGGGTAAGCTACAGGTTTGGTTACTGCAGTAAGCCAGGAATCACTTGGGAGTCCTACAGTCGACGGTAATTAGACTATAGTCAGGTTTATAAGATGAAGAACTCCAGAGGCAGATTATTAATCCTCCTCTAACTACACAACCATACTCAAACTTGGTATTAATTTCTTCTAAGTGAGCTACGACATGCGTGACATGAGACTAATTGGGAAGATCGGTGAGTTTAGAACTGGTAGAAAGACATGGAATTTTCAACCACCGTCCAGACTCAGGAGCTCTTGGTTTACACCATATTCTCCCTGCTGATTTATTTTTCTACATTAGCAAGTGAGACGCTCTATGAACAAAAAAATTATAAATTCATACAATCAAATAATAGTTATTCTGTATTTCTCCAAACACATCTAAGCAAAGGCAAAGCCTGTAGAAGGACTTTGTTGAGAGGAGACATTGACCATAACTGAAGAATGCTAGCTGTCTGTGAAGGGTTCCCTGTGAGTGAGTGAATCAGTGTGGTGGCCGAGCGCGGGGAGAGGAAAAGGAAGACAAGGGAGGAAAGAGAAAGGCAGAGTAGGGAGGCAGATTGATAGAGGCCAGATCTTCAAGAAGAATACACACCAGTCACGGGAAGGAGAATCGACGTTAGGAACGTGTATATACGGGAACCAGACCAGAGGGGTAAAGTTAGCAGGTCTCAAGGTTTTGCAGCCATAAAAGAGGCAGTTTGCCACAGAAGGAATTAGGATCCAGAGATAGGTGCCCCAGGATGGGGATGATTAAGAGAGCAATAGGATCAACATCTGATAGTAGCCACTTGTTTTCCCTTCAACTCAGACTCATTTCACAAACGTAGTACTGCTTAATCTCCACCTATCAAAGAAGGATTTAAAAATATATAAAAAGATCTCATCAGAAAAGCCAAGCTTAGAAAATACAAGATTTTATCCCAAAAAGATAAAGTCCATTTTAGGAATCTTAACAGTGGCCAAGAGAAAGATGACCCTCCTAAGTCAGACCCACAGAGAGACAAATGATGTTACACCCCAAGAGCATCCACCATACCATCTTTTCTGATGGTATGCACACACTCTGTTGGATGAAGGGCTGGAGGAACAGAAGGAGCTCACAGGCACATGGCCTGTGAGAAAGTCTTGTAGAAAAGGGTTTCATAAACAGGACTTCCTTCATTTGTAACTTGACTCTCTTTCTCCTATTCTGCTCTGATTATTTTGTTTGATTTCTTAACAACCTTGCAGTGTTTTTTCGTATGAGATTCCTCTGCTGTAATTGTTTGCCATTCTCTACATTCAAAGACCTGAGAAAAAGCCTCCAGTTCAAGTGAGAGAGAAATTGGTTTCATTACTTTTTTTCTCACCCATCCTGTAAATCACCAGCGTAGGTAATTACAATAATTTCCAACTTAGCATGTACATTCTCTCCATGTAATAAGATTAAAACCCAGCCTGTCATGCCACCCTGTTATGGTTTATAGATGGAATTTTTTCTTTCACTATCTGTATTTGATTAAACACTATTTCCATTTCAGCTCTGACTCTGTTTTCCTTGTTATCTCACAAGGGATTTTGCAACACATCCTTTTTCCCTGTACAGGAAGCACAGCCTTATTTCTGGGATATAGCATGCTGTAGGACTCATCACATTTCTGTGTGTTATAGATTTCTAACATTTTTTAAATTGGACATCTTTTTTATGATGAAAAAGAGAATGATTTTCAGAAAAAAAAAACAAATGAGAAAAGGATTTATTTGGGCTCTTTAAATGAGTTGAGAAGTTTTTTAATTGTGCCAATTAATCCTCCTTTCCTGCTATTCAGTATCAATCAGCCTAGAAAGCAGTATGTAATTCACAAGCAGAAATTTTCGGATTGATCCTTGAGCATAGGGTACGCGAGTTTAGTATAATCACACACATACGTACATGTATGTATATGTGTGTGTGTGTATAAAATTTGTGTTTATTTCAGCTATTTCAGAATTATATTAATATAAATCAAAGTGTAGATAACCATCCAAATTAACAGGGCCCTCTTTTTAAGAACCAGGACTATGTCCCAGTTGGCAATGGTATTAGTGTGGATAACATTATTTCATAAAAAGAAAATAATGTCTGAGCAGGTAAATAAGGAATCCTCAGCATTAGAGAGACAAATAGGACTGAACTGAATCCTATTTCCCTTTTTATATTTCCCTTGACTCTTTTACACCTTTATAAAATGATTTTGAAGTACAATTTGGGATCAATAGTGTATCTCTCCTTGGACCCTCCTATTATGAGGGTCCAAGTCCCATTTTGAAACCTAACTCTCCTAATAGCACCTCCTCCTCTGAACAACTCAGAATGCATATGCTATGGCCAAGGAAAAACCCTGCACAACTCTCTTCTCACCCTACCCTGTTGTGACTTACTCATATCCTAGTAGCACTTAATACAGGGCTATAGAAATGTAAATGTTCTGGAAAGAGGAAAACTCCTCACAATCCTCCAATCTTTAAATTACATAAGAAGACACTAAATTCTACAATGGCTTGCATTTCCATTAGTCGATCCCCTCAATCTTGGGTAGATCAAGATGGTTGGTTATCCTAGGGAGAATCACAGTAGACAAGGCTTAAAACTCTGGGAAAAAAAACCTCAACATCTTTTTCAGTGATAGTTCAAGTTGGTTGTTATGGAAGAATCTTGTCGATATTGGCATACATACTGGATTCCACAGTGGGTGGAACTTGTTTTCTAAAAAAAGCAAGCTTCCTTTAAACTCTTATGACATGCAGGGTGAGATTGACATAAAATTTTGAATAAGAAAATTTGTCTTTTTGGTCCTGCCGCTCCCGCATCTTTTCAGCACATGATATTCCCATGCCCTCCTCCTTCATGCCATGCGAACGGACCATGCAACAGTCCAAGGCCTGACCATTGGAGCGTTTAAGTCTACACACTCTTTCCCACGCATGCATTTCATGCCTCCAAGCCTTGGAACACAAAAGCCCTTTTCCTCCATATGGCAGCCTGCTACCAATTCTTCTAGGCTTGGATCAGCCATTACATTTTTAGTAATGCTTTCCCCTATTTTGGTCCAGTGGGATGAATAGCTACCTGTATTCTGTTCACATGACAGTTTTTACTAGCCTTTCACAGAGTAGTGATCACTCTTGAACATAATTATGTGTTTCTGCATCTACCTTAGAATTTGTGTTACATCAAGCAAGAAAAATCTGTCATTTATCTGTTTCCCCAGTAACTGATACAGAGAAAATGCTTGATACATGCTTTTGGACTTTTGTTTATAGACATGTGATGAACTGAACTCCCTGAAAAGCACCTTTCAAAATACTGGATAAAACATGACAAACATTCCTATTTTAAAGGCACAGTTTGGATGTCAGGAAAGCCAGTGAATTCCTCCGAGTCAGGAACAAAAAAGTGGAGTGATTAGTGTGAACTAACATGGCACCACCCTGGGGATTTTTCCAGCCTTGGGTACCAAGGAGCATAGCTTGTGGTGGCTACATGAGGATAGGAAAATAAGCTTTGGTTTTGAGCAAGATCGGGGGTTGGAACTGAAGTGTCTAGAAAGTTTCTTCGCCCCTGAAATGCTGTAACTCCACTGGAGGAGTAGAGTAGATGGTCCATAACAACATTTGCTATCAGAGAAGTTTGTCTATTCAGGAAAGGCAATTGGTCATATACATATATGTGTGTATTTATTTATGTACATATTTATATATTTATATACATATATAAAAAATAAAAAGCCTCCCTGAGAAAAATCACAGACCCATTCTCACATGATTTTAAAGTATGGATACCACATTATAGATGCTATATCAGGGGTCCAAGAACCCCTAAACCGATGAATTACTAAGAAGAAACATTACTTTTCTCTTTCCATCTGCCCCAGTCTCTCCCTCGCCAGTACAAATCATTGTACTGGTTCCTATTAGCTTCAATTCTTATTCCTGAGGTGGCACAATGAGAGACTGATGATAAATCCTACACATATTGGGGCCTATTGTAGGCAAGAAACCATAAGACTATGAACCTAGGCATTTATATAGGAGAGAGACAATCATCTCCTTTCCCCTCTAAAAGGAAGGGAGAAAACTCTTTGCTTCTTGGACAGGATCCTAAATCCTTATTCTTATCCTTTTGAACGTAAATAAATCCGTTTAAAAGAGCAGAGAGAGCCCCCAAGGTCTTAGCTTTACCACTAAAAGGGGGTCTCTACGGCCCTGAATGTAAACTTTAAAAAATTTTTAGAATTTTAAGAGTTCAGCTAGGATGCTGGGCAATGAATTTACAAACTCAATTCTTTTTTTTTTAGATTTACTTATTTTAAAGAGGGAGGGACAAAGAGAGAGAGAGAACATGCCCATGAGTGAGGGGGGAGGGGCAGAGGAAGATAATCTTTAAGCAGACTCCCCGCTGAGCATGCAACATTTCCAGGACTTGATCTCATGACCCCTGAGATCATGACCTGAACTGAAACCACGAATCGTGATTCAGGCAACTAAGCCACCCAGGCGCCCCTCAACTTAATTCTTACGTGTCCTAAAAGAATGATTACGAAATGCAGTTTTATAAAGATATAACAACAATATCAGTACAAATATGAAACAGACAAAAATAAACCTATTGAAAGATGTTCAAGACTTTTATGCAGAAATATATGACATTCTATGGGAAGACTTTTCTAAAGACCTAGGTAAATGGAGAGATATAATTGAGACATGAATTTTAAGACTTTTTTTTATTATTACATTCAATTAGCCAACATATAGTACATCATTAGTTTTTGATGTAGGGTTCAACGATTCATGAGTTGTGTAAAGATGTCAGTCTTCTGCATGTTTTTCTATAAGCCCTATATAATTCCAATCAAAATATCAACAGGTGTTTTTACTGAAGTTATCAAGAGTATCTGAAATTCACATGTAAGAACAAATAGGCAAAAATAACCAAGACAATTTAAAGAACTAGACGGTTGGGACTCCAATCAAGAGTTGATATAAAGTTATGATAAAGAAGATGTCATTGCTCTAGGGATAGACAAGAGAGTATCTATATGATAGAAGTAGCACTACAAATGAGCATGGAAGTGATCATCTATTCTATAAATGCTCCTGTAGTAATTTTTATATTTGTTTATCTTTAAAAACTAGATCCCTACCTCACAAAATAAGACTGAATTCCAGATATAATAAATTCTAAATGTGAAAGCTAAACTTTTCAATAAAAAATGCAAGTAAATATATTCAGACCCTTACAACATGGAAAAATTACTTAAGACCCCAAAAGCACAAAGTAAGAAAAATATGGACAAGTTCAACTTCATTAAAATTAAAAACTTATACAGAGCAAATACATTCCTAAAAAGTTCATTAGATAAGCTACATTTTAGTAGAATTTGCAATGTTCATGACCAAGAAAGAATGAGTATTTAGTATTTATAAGGAACTCTTTCAGGTAATAAGAAGGCAAACAATCCAACAGAAATATGAACACCAAATAGAGGAGAAAAGGCAATACACTTTTGAAAAAAAATTCAACCTCACTATTAACTAGCAAAATGCAAAATTAAATACAATTTAACAAACATCATATCCTCAAAAATTAAAAATTTGGGTAATAGCAACTGTTGGAGAGTGCAGAGCAGCTGGTACTGAGAAGTAAGTGTATGCAATCCAGAATCAAACTGCCTGGCTTCAAATCTCAGTTCTATCATTTACTAGTTGAGTGACCTTGAACAAGTTCCTTGATTTCTGTGCCTCATCTTCTTATACTTAAAATGAGAATAATAATAATGGTACCCAAACCTGTAAGACTGTTAAAACCGGAGTTGATGTGTGCAAAAATAATTAGTACAATTTGAACATATAATGAGCACACAATAAAGGTTACCTTGTTGTAGTGTAAATTGGTACAACCCATCAGAGTACCATTTGTCGATATTTAGTCAAATTAAAATGCACAAACTCAAAACACAGCATTCAACACATAAGTGTAAGCCCTTATAAACCTTGTCACCTAACCAGCCTTAATTGACTTTGACGAGAGGCCCTGTGACTTTTTTCTGTTTTTGACTTTCTAGTTCTCATTCCCACTCTTGTGGACATTTTGAACTAGCCACTGACTAATCAATATTCACAAGGAGTCACCATAAACTTGACTGAACTATGCTCATGGAATGATTACAAATGAAGCACAGAAAAACAATCTCATTAAAATGAAGCAAAGATAGGTCTAGATCCTACCATCTATGACAAATATGAGAAGAACCCATGTAACCGGTCAGGATGTCTGAGTTTCAGTCTTTGCTCTACTTTCTAGTTTTTGTAACCTTAGAGAAGTCATTTCACTTCCCTTAGCTGTGCTGCCTCTTCCATTAAGTGATATGATTTCTAAAGTCATTTCTAACCTAACAAGCAATTCTTGGAGGCAGAAGAATGCCCTTGGATGAAGCCAATGTTATTCAAAAGAGCTGGGGAAGGAGCTGTCCACCAGTGTTAGCAACCTTAATGTTAACCCCCTCAAGTGACTTTCCCAAAGTTTCTAATAGTCCAGAGATACAAGATTATCTCTAAGAGCTTGAGCCTTTTAATGTGTCTTCATTTTCCAAGGTAGAAAATAGCCTTCAAAGATTCAACAAACCAATCTACTATTGAAACTGGAAAATTCCATTGCTCCAGTTCCCTTGTGTGACAAAGAAAAGGAAATTCAAGACTGCTACCTGGAAGATCATTCCCTAAAACATTAGACTCTGGAAACTGCCCAAGTGTCTTTCTTTCACAACTTTTTAGAAAAGAAGATAATCATGAAGATACTCACAGCAGGTTTTAGAATTTCTATTAGATATGGTTACCACCATTAAAATGGCAGACTTGGAGAACACAGACACATAAAAACATCCAGCCTCTGGGCAAGACTTGTGTCATATCATGTTGCCCAGATGAAAATTTTTCCATCCACAACAAGCTTTCAGTTTAGGAGCTTCAATAGAAAAGCAAGAGGGAGGTATTAAAAAAAAAAAAA
>NW_028025489.1:0-626 GCF_054177405.1 Leptonychotes weddellii
GTGGTTATGAGCAAACATTGTATGATATCTATTTTTTTTAATTTGTGAAGGGGTGTTTTATGGCCCAGAATGTGGTTATCTTAGTAAATGTACCATGTGAACTTGAGAAAAATGTGAATTCTGGTTTTGTTGGATGAAATAGTCTACAGATGCCCATTGTATCCAGTTGATTGATGGTGTTATGTCCTTGCTGATTTTTGTCTGCTTGATCTGTCCATTTCTGAGAGAGATGTTGATGTCTCTAATTATGATAGTGGATTCATCTATTTTTCCTTGCACTTCCATCAGTTTTTACCTTAAGTAGTTTGAATCTGTTGTTAGGTGCATCCATGTTAAGCATAATTACATCTTTTTGGAGAAGTGACTCCTTCATCCTTATATAATGCCCTCCTTTATCACTGATAACTTTCTTTACTTTGAAGTTTGGTTTCTCTGAAATTAATATAGCTATTCCTGCTTTCTTTTGATTAGTATTTACTGTGGTATATTTTTCTCTATCCATTTACTTTTAATTTGTATGTGTGTTTATATTTAAAGTGGGTGTCTTGTAGACAAGGTATAGTTGGGTTGTGTTTTTTGATCTGCTCTGACAATTTCTTTTTTATTTATTTATTTATTTATTTTTT
>NW_028025490.1:0-626 GCF_054177405.1 Leptonychotes weddellii
GCCTGGGTGGCTCAGTTGGTTAAGCGACTGCCTTCGGCTCAGGTCATGATCCTGGAGTCCCGGGATCGAGTCCCACATCGGGCTCCCTGCTCAGCAGGGGGTCTGCTTCTCCCTCTGCCCTCTTCCCTCTCGTGCTCTCTGTCTCTCATTCTCTCTCTCAAATAAATAAATAAAATCTTTAAAAAAAAAAAAAGAAAGAAAATTAATATTTGGTAGGCAACTAGAGATTTCGCTACACCACTTCTAACCAAGATACATGGAATGATTTGCATTCTGAACATATCATGTTTCATGGAGATTCACGATACTCTGCCTAGAATTCCTTATTCTTAGAATGCAACTAAATTTTATGCATTCCTCAGATTCAACTGGAGTCTCTCCAAGAAACTTTCTGTGATATTGTCAGTCTTATTTACTAGGTTAGTATTTTATTTACACCTATTACTATCACCACTCCTCACTCTAAATACATTATGAAGATATTTAAGTATCCATTTATGAATTTATGTTATCATTGCTTGTTCCACTAAATTTTATATTCTTACATATTTAAACTCAAAATCAAGGCCTTACTGGAATTATAATAAACATAAGAAAATATGAGATACTAGAAAAGCTAATGAGGA
>NW_028025491.1:0-626 GCF_054177405.1 Leptonychotes weddellii
CTTTTACTCCAATATCTGCTTTTACTCCAGTTTCTTTGCTGATGACAAGTCTCGACCTGCTCTGCTCCTCTCCCTTTCTGCCTAAAAGTTATCAACCTGAAATTATCCTGAGCCACGGACCCAGAACAAATTCTTGCTCCTTGCAGCCCTCCTAAAGGGCCGCTCGGGATAAGCGCACATGTGGGGTCCTCACCCGATGGCTTATCCTTCTTGCCTTTGCAAGTGACCAAGCTCACTCTGGACGACCAAGTGCCTCTGGTCTTCTCTGACCACTGTGCTTGATCAGTTCTGGAACATACAGGTGTAAAATGGCGCTCGCTCCCATCCCTGTCCTCACCACCCCCAAGAGGGTGGTCTTAATTGCTCTAGCTTCCCACTGAACACCTTTCACTGCCCCCTCCCCCCCACGGAAACCCCTGATTGTGACCATCACGGCTACAGCTGGAGTGAGCCCTCTAGTAGTTGGGGGATCCTTAGGAAGCAGCAAGATCTCCATCACTTTGAGAGGTTGTTGGAAATGGGGAGACTGCAGCCCACACATCGTCCCCTGCTGAAACAGAATCGTCCAACATCCAGAATAGCCCGACATCCAGCACATTCCCTGGTAGGGCGGTCGGGGGGGGGGG
>NW_028025492.1:0-626 GCF_054177405.1 Leptonychotes weddellii
GTGGGAGGATGGGTTAGCCTGGTGGTGGGTATTGAGGAGGGCACATTCTGCATGGAGCACTGGGTGTTACACGCAAACAGTGAATCATGGAACACTACATCAAAAACTAATGGTGTAGTGTATGGTGATTAACATAACATAATCAAAAAAATACAAAAAAGGTGAAATTTGTCTTCTATCTTACATATTTTTAAAAAATTTCAATTTTTTAAAAAAACCCAATTGAATTGGCAAGTGTGAATTACAAAACCTCAAAAGCAAAAGAAAACAATATTAAAATATGTATTCAGATATTGGAATAGGGAAGGATATTTAAAATAAGACCCTAAAAAGGTCATACCCGAAGGGTAATGATTCACATGTTGGACTACTTTAAAATGATTCATAGATACTATAAGGTGAAGTGGACTTAGAGGTACAAACTTCCGGTTATTGAATAAGTAAGTCACAGGGATGGAAAGTACAGCAGAGGGAATATAGTCAATAGCACTCTAGTAACTTTGTACAGTGACACATGGTGACAACACTGTGGTGACTCTTGCGTCATGTAGAGAATTGTCCAGTCACTCTGCACCTAATCTCACATTGTATGCCAACTATACTTCCATTTAAGAAAAAAAAAAAAA
>NW_028025493.1:0-626 GCF_054177405.1 Leptonychotes weddellii
TAACTTGTGGATTAATTCACTTGGTCAGAAGGCAGCATTTGAGAGGGGCCTGGCATAGAAGAAGAGACCGCTGAAATCAGCCAGGTGTGGCCACACCATCGAATGGGCTGTGGGGCCTTGGACCTGTAAGCCTCCGCTTTTTCATCTGTGAAATGAGTTCCCTGCTCCTCCCCTGCAGGAAAGGAACTAGCTAACTCCAGGGATCTGGAGTTAGCAAGAGTGGCCAAGAGGGCGGGAGAGTGGGAGGGGAAGGAGACCCGGTACAGGAGGAAGATCCAGTTGTGAAACTGGTTCCGGAATAGGATGCTGGGGACTGAGTCTTGCGTGGAGGCAGGAATTAGAACGCCCGGTGAATCAGGCAGGCTCTTTTGGTTGCAAGTGACAGAAACACAATCCCAGCTGCCTTCAGCCCGGAGGGAATTCACCAGCTCCTGGAATGGAAATGTCCCGAGACGATCTGCTTCAGGAACAGCTCAACACAGGGCTCGGGCGACCCCAAAGGCTCTGCTTCTTTCTCTTTCTTTGCTCTTTTCAGCCCTTCTCCCTGGGCTGGAGCCCTGCTTTTATAAGTGTTCCCCTCAAACTCACCGAAGAGCCACCATCACCTCTGACTCCCACACAGGAAA
>NW_028025494.1:0-626 GCF_054177405.1 Leptonychotes weddellii
GTTTTCCAATTTTTGCGATACCCTGAAGGAAGTCAGGTGCCCCTTGGAGGACTGGGAGGAAGAGGAGGGTGGAAAGCGGGGGCCCAATGCAGTTGGCAGGGCAGCTCTCCGGAGCATGGCAGTGTTCGTGATGACAGGGCATATGCCATTCCTCCACAGTTTGCCCCTAACAGAGCAAGAAACAGTCCCAGGCCAGCCAGACATCTTGAATATGCCATACACTGCAAGAGAATGTAAATTGCTCCGACTCTTCTGTACAACAGTTTAGCCTTCTAGGTCAAGAGTCTCAAAAAGAACCGGACCCTTCTGCCCACTGATGCCTCCCCATAGCAATGTCTTCTAAGGGAAGGGTTCAAGAGTCCCCCGCCCCACCCCAGATAAGAGAGGCAAGATCAAGATGAAGCGCACAGGCCATCATTCGCGACAATGCAGAAACTGGACATGATCTTAGGGCAACAATAGCTCATAATGCATTCCAGAGAATACTATGGCACCATCCCAAATGGCAACAGTGAAACCCAAAAGATGGGAAAACACGAAGAACGCAAACCCAAGCAGCTCATTCGATGGAAATGCAAGGAGTGCCAAGTGCCTATTCAGGTGGGCAAAAAAGGATACTCTGCAAA
>NW_028025495.1:0-626 GCF_054177405.1 Leptonychotes weddellii
CCTCGTGACAGATTACATCACTGATGCTGACCTGGAAATTCCTGACTGACTGTTAAGACAGCTTTTGGGGGAGGCTGGAGGCGCAGTTAGGTTACGTATGAAGCCCTGGTTTGCTGACTTGGCCTGAGTGATTCCATCTGTGGCCTATGGCCTTCTTTCTAACGCTTGCTCCATCTGCTCCCAGCAGGCGACGCAGGTGGATGCTGGCCTGGCTGGCCCCGGGAGCTGGGCAGGACACGTCCAGAGGCCTCCTGTGGGAGCATCCTGGCTCTTAAACTTTGGGGCGTCTTACTGGTTTTCACGTTGGCCCAGCAGATCCCTGCCTGGTCTTTGGGACTGTGGTTCCCTCCGTTTTGTGCCCATTTCCCTGATTTGGAAGCCTTGAGCCCTGGAGGAGAGAGGGATGGCCCTCTGGGTGCGGTTGTGAGCGTGGGCTCTGGCGTGGGAGCTCCCCGACATTGCCTGGCGTTGGCTTACCTCCGAGACACTGTATTAGTGAGTTAGAAACAGAAGAGGTACCAAACGCGGGCACGGCCCCCACTCAGAGGCAGATCCCACAGGCACCCGACTCCATGACCCCCCGGGAGGCAGGTGGCATTAACCCGAGTGTGACTTTTGCTCACGGC
>NW_028025496.1:0-626 GCF_054177405.1 Leptonychotes weddellii
ATTTTGTATATCTTGATGGACTTGTGTGAGTATATCCATGGATAAATCCTTAGCAAGATGATTGCTGGATCAAATGATCTATGGCTCTGTGTTTATAGTTTTTGATAAATATTGCCTAATTTCCTTTCCTAAAGTAAAGTGTGAGATTGGCCATATCCTCAGACTTCTGCCCAAACAAAGTATCATCAGTCACTTTCTTACCTGGCCTGCTAAGGTGGGGTGGTATTTCCTTGCAGCTTGATTTTTGTTTCTTCCATTTATGAATGAGGCTATTTTCAATGTTTATTGGCTATTTGTGTGCCATTGTCCATAAATTACCTGTTTCTGGGATTGCCCATTTTTGTAGCAGGCTGTTGTTTTTACATTTATTAGTGTAAATTCTGTAAAATGAAGAAATTAGCCCCGTGTCAGTTGTGTTGTAAATAACTGGCCCCCCCTTCTGTTTTGTTAATCTTTTGATTGTTTTTTTCCCCCATTTAGAAGTTTTACATATTTATGTAGTCTGATTCATAGGTCTTTTACGACTTCTTTGTTTTCCATCCTGCTTAGAAATGGCCTCCAAGGTTATAATTCACCCATGCTTTCTTCTGAAATCTTTCTCATCCATCCATTTGCTTGCATTTAGT
>NW_028025497.1:0-626 GCF_054177405.1 Leptonychotes weddellii
GCAATAAGAAAATACCACAGATAGGCAGCTTAAACAACAGACATTTATGTCTCATAGTTTCTGGAGGCTGGGAAGTCCAAGATCAAGGCACTGGCAGATTCAGTGTCTGCTGAGAGCTCTCTGCTGGGCTTACAGATAGCCGCCTCAGGCTCTGTCCTCACACAGCTGGTCCTCAGTACATATACATGCAGAGAGAGACGGAGATATCTCTCCCCTCCTCCTAAGAAGGGCACTGATCCCATAACGAGCATCTGCTCTCATGACCTCATTGAAACCTAATCACCCCCCAATTGCCCCACCTCCAAATACTATCACGTTGGGGGTTAGGGCTTCAACAGAGGAGTTTGGGGGGATACATTCCGTCCATAACAATCTATTTCAAGCAACTCTGTCTCCCCTCTTGTCTGGCCAGAAACAGCACATAACCCCTGCCCTACCTCCCAGATGAGCTGTCTCTAACACCCCGGCTAATCCTGAGTCCGACAACATTCAACCACAGACACTGAGGGGGAAAGAACACGGTCTGGCCATCAGACAGAGTGAGATTTGAAATCTAATGGTCCTGGGCAAGGGGTCCTATCTGTACAGTGGGGAAACCAATACTGAGGATGCTGTCAGGGCTGCAG
>NW_028025498.1:0-626 GCF_054177405.1 Leptonychotes weddellii
AGACCAGCACTGCAACTGAATGGAAAGAGTCTCAGTGTGGACAAGTTTAAGAGCTAAAAACACCTGCATGACCCAGTTAAGTGAGTTTTACCTCCATGAGTTCAACCAAGTTCTCACAATAGATATCAGAGAAAAGACTCTGCTTCTGGCCGGCAGAGGGGGAAAGAGCCATTTAGAAATAATGCCATAGCACTCTGTTCTAACATGGGCTGCCATTAGGAGAAATTAATTAACCTAGCCTCATCTGCCAGGGTTTTATCAGAACCTAACTGACCTAAGAAAAGGGAAATACCCAACTCTACCTGGATCTAGCCTTCTACAAGGAGAAAGTAGGATACCCACCTCCAGCCCCCCTGGCCATCTGATCCTACCTACAGGGGTAGGGGAAGGAACAGAGATGCACTGTGACAGTCCAGAGACACAGACTCACTAAAAGAATGACACCTACTCATAGGTCTATAGAAATGCGTCCCCTCCCCATACCTCACTACCGCATTACTAAAGGTCTATTTGCAGCAGTTCCTTCTACCAGTACATCATGTCCAACTATAAAGAAAAAAAAATTACAAGACATGCTAAGAGGCAAAAAACACAGTTAGTTGGAAGGGACAGAGCAAGCATCAGGA
>NW_028025499.1:0-10729 GCF_054177405.1 Leptonychotes weddellii
AGGAGGCTGTCAGCATACATAGAAAATTGCAAAGGGCAGGCAACTGAGCCTTTTAATGAACAACTCCAGACCTGGCTGAAGCTAAAGCAGGAAGCGGATTCTCTGGGGCTGAGGTGTCCATGGCAGACAGGGGGATCCCAAGGTATGGCTCACTCCAACATAGGAGTGAGGCAGTATTGTCTCTCTTGCATGAACCCTGAGGACCCTTCCAGGAGAGACAAGAACCAAAACTGAGCTCAGCCTGGGAACAGAAGCACTGGGTGGTGGGTGCTACAGACATCAGAGACACATGGCTACCAGTGGGACTGGGTCCTTATTCACCATCAGCCGGGTTCAAACTGTAACGTGAGCACAGAAGATGCCTTCTCCAGACAGGCTACCCTGGATGCACAGCATCCTTCTTTTCTGTATACTCACTCCTCGCAAAGGGCCCGGAGGGAATGTAATGTAATTACTGTCATCGGAGCAGGAATTTTTTTCACCACTCTTTAATATGGAAAGAGGTTCAGAAAAAAATATGACGGGATTATTTAACAGGAACTCACACAATTACAAAAGTCACTCTGTCCCTGTCTTCAGGGAGAGCAATGTTTTGGTCATCAGAAGCTCTGCTAGGCTTAGATCAGTGCCAGGAATTCTGTGAACTTGAGGTCAAGCTGCCAAGATTCGGAAGAAACGTTGATAGTTAAGTGTTTGCACAGATACTAGTGTGGGACAGCTAATCACTGGCAGCATGCAACTCCAGATAGGAAAACCAAATTTTCCAGTCGTCCCCTCCTCCTGTAAAACTTGCGCGGGGGGGGGCGGGGGGGGGCGGGGCGAAGAAAAGCTCTTACCTAGCTCTCCTCGAAGGTGAACAAGTTCTTGAGATAGGGTTTTGTGTTGTTTCAGTGCTTCCTCCCGCTGTGGAAAACACACATCAAGTTACTAATGTTTTCAAGAGGGTCCCTTTCAGTAAGACACACATTTGTTATCACTAGGAAAATGAGACTCAGAAGGGAGACGCCAAGATATGAATCATTAAGGCTAACAGTTTGTGCTGTTAAGAAAACACAGATGTCCCTTAGTTGTTAAGGAAATTCATATTTCAAAAATCTTTATTTTCTCAGGTCCTCGTGCAACTTTCATTTGAGGCACTGCATGGCACTTTTAAAAATATTTACTCTGAGCCCTGCTTCATTGCTGATCCACAGAACCTTTCAGCAAATGCATACTTAAGACTTAATGCATTCTCCTCCTCCAAGGGCAATAAAGCACTAATCAGTTTAAGATAAATATTTAATGTTCTAAACATACGCACTTATATGCACTTTGTCCTGTATTTGCAAATAAAAAAGTTTTGTTACGAGGTCAATCTTTCTAAAAGGAAGATGCAAGTTTGTTATAAAGCAACAGCAAAAAATAATCCTTTTAAAAAAAGGCAAAATTAAACTAATTTTACTCAGCTCCACATTATTTTTTCTAAGGATTATTATATATTTGGGATCAGCTATAATTGTAAGGAGATGTTAGAGAAACAAATCAAAGAAAATCAGGCAACTGCTTCCATATCAAAAAAGCTATTATTTATACTGCAAAAAAGAACAATTTCTAAGTTACCAGCAACTCAAAGCAATCACACACACACACACACACACACACACACACACACAAATACAGCAATAGTCTCTTAAAAGGTAGATTCCCTACCACCAGGGCATAACTAAGGAAAAGGAAGAATTCAAAGCTCTCTGAAAATGCTCTCACTAGGATCACCCAAGACGGAGCTCCCGCCGCATCCTGATCACAGTATTGCAGAGATCATGAGACCCAGTCTTCTGCAGACAAGAACTGCTTGTCATTCAAAGCATCCCCCAATTCCAGACAACCTCTGCCTCAGTCCCTGACATTCTTCCAGTAACGCACTAGAAGCAAATACTAATTACCCTTGTTGCTGCACATGGAGGATAGAGGCACATTTTGCTGCTGGAGCAGCCCATTTTCCAGCTTCTGTCTCCAACTGTCCCCACCCCCTGCCCTGTCCAAGAAGTACACAGGTGGCCACACCACCCACCAGTCGGGTCTGCCTACATTCAAAGCTCTACCGGGAGGAGCGCCATTGGTCCTCGGTTAGCCCTACTTCACGTCCTGCAGGTTACCGTTCGCCTCTCTCCTGGCAGAAGCTGATTCTGCAGCTTCTGCCTTTGGCACAAGCAGCCTGCGATTACTTAAAGCCACAGCCCTTCATTTATGAAAAACGAGAGCCAGACATTAGACTGATCGATGGCCACTTACTTAAATATCAGCTGGTACAGTGGAAAGAAAAACTGACCTTCTCTGCCGGGATAATGGAGTTATTTTTAGATTTGTGAGCCTTTTTCGTCCCCCTCTTTAATTGAGGTCATTAGATTATCACACTTACTAACAGAAAAGAGAAACTTGTTCTCAAAAACCTGTATGGTAAAGGAGCCTATGAACTAGGTGAACAACAATCCAAATGTGTTTTGTGACTTACAATTTAAAATGACATTATAATGAAACGAATGGTGTCTGCCGCGAAATTTAATCTGAAAGCTTAGAACATGGTTCACTGGTGTTTAAAGGGAAAGTGTGAAATGCTGATTTGAGAGCTGGAGATCAGACATCTTCTAAAGCATTTACTTTTTACTCTGTGGTGGGGTCTCTCACTAAAGAGCTGAGGAAGTTAACGAACAACGTGCTAACGCTGTCATATTGGATAGTTAACAATGACTGCAATTTAAGGAACACGTCTTCACTGAGAACATTTTTGCCATTAACTCTAAATGCTTGATTTTTAAAGTGCAGTCTTCAGATGTTCTGAAATCATAAATCAGTGAGTCCAGGTTTTTAAAAATGAACAAGTCATGAGTTTTCTAATGTAGAAATTAAACTTTGAGGAAAATCAACCTGGATTAAAATTGGGAGAAAAGCATATAAAAATACATATATTACATGCTTCTCCTGGTCTCATGAACTTAAGCCTTAATTTTGTTTGCTTAGCAATCTAGTTCAAGTAAATATCAGCAAGCTTTGTCACTCAATGTCAAGAAAACCAAAAGACAGCTTAATACCCATAAGCAATCCTGCAACATATTAAGGAACTTAAAATTCACTTTCCAGTAGTAGTTAAATTGTTAGGAGAAGGCAAAGCTGGCAAGAAGTTAAATCACTTTTCAAACTTTCACGAATGTGAAAAGTGAAGACTGAAAAATTAAGCTGAGATATAGTCTCCAGGGGTAATTTTGTGAAAATGTTTACATCCTAACACAAATACATACCACGTGATCTCTTGGCTTCTTAAAGAGATTTTGGGGAGAAGGAATTTCAGTCCATGTGAACATTTCCCCCAACTCTTCTGCACTCAACCTTCCTGTACTCAATGCCCAGAAGCCAATCTGGGCACTCTGAGTACACAGTGACAGGAAAGGCGTGAGGTCATCCTTGACTCTTTGTCTAAATGGGTTGTTCCAAAGTCAGTCAGTTCTTCCTAATGTGCCTTGAATCTATCACACTTTTTCTATTAGTGCTACCTCCACCCCAGTCCTGATCTCCACCAATTCATTCCTGCACTAGTAGTGAAAGCAACCCTTCATACGGCCTTGCAGAGGGCTGCTAGATTCATGTCCCATTTTCTTTGTACACAGAAATGCCCTCACTCAAAAAGAATATTCCATGGAGTACATGAAAAAGAAACTTTACCCTAGTTCCAAGAACCTCAATCATCCACTCCTGTTTAGACTCCCAATTCCTTCTTCGTTCTGTTCAAGTCACACTTGCCACGCGTGTCCCACCTCCATAATCTGGAATGTGTGGTCTTTACCTGACCCGTTATAGAAACCTCAATGTCAATCATAGTTACCGTCTCCTTCCCCCCAAAGCCTAGAGAAGACATTTATCTTTCTAAATTGATTGGCAAATGACTGCTCTGTACCAATTAATCAAGGACCATTCCAGATGCTGGGAGAAACATGAAAGAAATTTAAGGCATGGTTCTTGCCTTCAAGAAGTTTGGAACTGGGGTGCCTCGGTGGCTCAGTTGGTTAGTGTCTGCCTTTGGCTCAGGTCATGATCTCAGGGTCCTGGGATCAAGTCCCAGATCGGGCTCCCTGTTTAGTGGGGAGTCTGCCTCTCCCTCTCCTTTTGCCCCTCTCCCCCACTTGTTCTCTCTCTCTCTCTCAAATAAATCTTTTTTTTTTTTTTTTAAAGAAGCTCGGGACCTAGACAGACCTAAAATGTCCATGCTCAATTCTCCAGTCATCATTCAAGGCAGATGACCTCATCTGGGGGGAAGCAGTACAGAATAATGCAAAAACCAAGGGCTTTATATATAATCCTATGTGAAATGCCAACTACAGTGTCCGCACCATAGTGTCAGGTTCTGCCTGACTCTCTTTGGGAGCTTGTCCTTTAAGATACCTATCCTTCACCTGTAGATGATAAAAACACATTCTGTCACTTACTGACTGCCTGTTTCTTTTTATTCACCTGCTCCTAAATCAGTGTTTCTATCCTAGATGATAAACTCTTTATAGTCTACATAACAAGTTTATTTAATCCTCTTTGTATTTTAACAAGCAGAATTCCACACAATGTGAAAAAAAGAGGGAGGTGGGTATCTGGATAGAAATATGCTTTTCTATGCATGCATTAAATATATGAAGTCCTCCAAGGAAAAAAATGGATTCACTATAATTTAATTAGGAGTCCCCGGGATACAGGCACTTAGTCTCTGGCTGCCGTCCCATCAGTGGGCCTGATTTTGTTAGCTATTGAAAAGCATCAATAGCACAGGGGGATTTTGCAGAAAAGAGCCATGTCCGATGGTTCAGATGTGTGTATCTCTGACCTCCTCCCCACCACTCACACAATGAATTACGTCCACTCTTTTTTGTTCTGAGACATTTTTACTTATAGTAGACTGCTAGTGTCTTTCCAAATTCACCTTATTTGGGTACCACTTTAGGTTGGATTTCACTTTGGCTGTTTGTACAGAACATTGCACAACTATGCAAAGATAAACCAAGAATGGGAACAAACTAAAACTAGCAATAGTGTGTCCTCTGGGAAAGAGAAAGTGTGGTGTTAGTTTCCAGATTGATGAGATGCTTATTGGAACTTATACATAATGAGGGGCGCCTGGGTGGCTCAGTTGGTTAAGCGACTGCCTTCGGCTCAGGTCATGATCCTGGAGTCCCGGGATCAAGTCCCGCATCGGGCTCCCTGCTCAGCAGGGGGTCTGCTTCTCCCTCTGACCCTCCTCCCTCTCATGTTCTCTGTCTCTCATTCTCTCTCTCGCAAATAAATAAAATCTTAAAAAAAAAAAAAAAACTTATACATAATGAATTATCATTATTAAACAGACTTGCAACAAAAGGGTAAGTCATAATTCTAGGATTCCCTATAATCAATCATTTTTATCCACACTTTAATGCTCTAAAACCATTTAGAAAAACTTAGCAATGAGATATATATGTATATATAGATCGGTCTACATCTACCATCTACATCTACCTATCTGTACATCAATCAATCACTTCTATAATGGTATGAGAGAACCAAAGGGTTAAGAGGAAAATTGTTCTGAAGAATTACTTAACTTTCCCCCTGGTTATGTCTTTCCTTTCTAACTGTTTTATAACAGTGCCCTGTACACATTAGCCAATCAGTAAATATTTGCTGATTGGTTATAAAGAGCAAAGAACATTTACATAATGACTTTATATGTTCATCTTTACATCTGGGATTCCATCCTCCCCATTCATTTGTTCGTTCAGGTATAGACTGCATGTCTGTTATGTATAAAGCCCTGCCATAGCTGCTGGCGTGGTTTCCTAAGAAAGAACTAGACACAGATCCTGCTCTCAGTGAGCTTCTGGTCTTAAAAAGCAAAATGAGTGAAGATGGTTATCTGTAATATAAGGTAGAGAGTGACAGAGAAATCTAAGTGCTCCTAGAATCCAGAAGGTAGACAGAACATACAGCTAGAAGGACCAGGAAATAAAAGAGGGAGGTGTTTTGTTTTGTAGATTTATTTATTTTAGGGGGGGAGAGAGAGAATGTGTGCATGTATGTGTGCAAGCAGGGGGAGGGGCAGAGAGAGAGAATCCTCAAGCAGACTCCCTGCTAAACGTGGAGCCAGGTGCAGGGCTGGATCCATGATCCTGAGATCGTGACCTGAGCCAAAACCAAGAGTCAAATGCTCAACGGACTGAGCCACCCAGGTGCCCCTAAAGGAGGGAGTTTTTGAGCTGGATTTTAAGAAATTCAATGGAGTCACAATTACCTGGGCATTAAAACCTAAATCAGGTGTGAGATGAAATTCACATACAGTGAAAGTATCCCAGAAACTCAGTAAGAGTTTGCCCTGTTGTAGACTGATGAAACCATCTGTCAGTATGTCCAATCAAGTGAGGTTTTTCCTTTAGTGTTCGATCTACTCCTTCTCCAACTGAGCATCTGATAAAAGTGTTTGGTTTGTGTTTGCGGGCCAGGTTGTATGGGAAAAAAGTATCTTGAAACATGCGGACTGTGGAAGGTTCATGCCACGCGAGGGATTTAGGAACCAAAGGAAGAGCTGAAACTGGTCTTTCCTCTCACATCCCCTCCTGGGCCTTTCCTTACTGAGGGGCATGGAAGGCAGGCCTGCCTGCTCTATTTAATTTGCATTAACCAAGCAACCGCTTGGTTGTTTGTATAATGAATCCATGTGAATCAAATACAGGTAGTGATGGGACACTACTCTAAGAGCTGAATATGTAGGTATTAGGGAGAAGGGCAGTAGCCCAGTAATGGTATTTGAACCAAGGATGAAAAAGCACAAGAAGTTCATAGGTGATTTTGAGTTCCTAGTGTCCTAGACCCAGGTTCAAGTCCTGGTCTTCCTCTAAATAGCTGTCTGCTGATAGTCAAGTTAATTAACAGCTCTTTGCCTCCAATTTCTTCCTAGTAAATTCCAACTTGTGTCTTTGGACAAGATTTAATAAGAATGTCTAGAACTTCATAAATATTCAACACACATTATATCCCTCTTGCTTCTCCTCTACCTCACTTTAACAGCTCTATGCCTCCAATTTCTTCCTAGTAAATTCCAACTTGTGTCTTTGGACAAGATTTAATAAGTAAGAATGTCTAGAACTTCATAAATATTCAACACACATTATATCCCTCTTGCTTCTCCTCTACCTCACTAATTATACGGAGCAGATAGGCAGTGAGGTGAGGCTTAAAAGGGCAGCTCGTGCCAAATTATAGAGTCTTACACTCCAAGTTATACCCCAGAGTCATCCAGAGGAAATATAATGTGAGCCATGTATCTAATTTTAGTTTCCTAGTAGCCACATTTCTTAAAAGTTTAAGATTAAATTTTAATGTGTTTTATTTAACCCAGTATATCCAACATATTATCATTTCAACATATAGTCAGCAGAAAAATTATTCACAAGGTATCTTACACCCTTTTTTCATACTGTCTTTGAAATCCAGGTGTATGTTTTAATGCTTGTCTGCATATCTTATTTTAGCCTTACGGCACTTCAAGTGCTCGGTAGCTTCATAAAGCTAGTAGCTACCATGCTGGACAGGTCAGCTGCAGACAATGGGGAAACCACTGAAGGTCTGAATCAGCAGAGTGGAATGCTTTGGAAAGATGAATCTGTTAGCACTGCTTGGGGTAGATTATAGTAAAGACAGTGCAAGCCTAAAGACTAATTAAGATGTTATCGTAATCCAGTAGACAGTTATGCGGAATCCGAACAATGCTGGCATCAGTACGAATGGAAAAGAGGGGATGAAGAGCAGCAACAGTGCAGGATGAGGGCTCACGGCACTGATGACTCATCTCATGTGGGAGGGAAAGGAGAGGAAGGAATTGAACGAGAGGCTGGTTAGGCTAATATAGTAAAACAAGATAATTGGTTTATCACAAAATAGACAGACAAATTGTTTCCTACATTTAATATTATGTCGTTTCCAATTTAGCTTACTTGGTTATATGAGCCAGCTTTCCAATTCCTTCCTTACATATTAAAGAGAAACAGGAGGACTACATACTACTGTAATAACTAGGTAAATGTCTCCATCTCCCTCTCAAAACAATTTTTTGGACAAAGCTGTAAAATGTTCATCAAATATTGATCTTAACTGTCTATTAGCTTGGTAACTTGCAAAGGCACAGACCAGGTGCCCGGCTCCCCTGCCCCAGATTGGTAACTGTATCACAGTAGCTTCTGTAGGAAAGGAACGTACGTTTGTTGGATTGAACTGAACTACAGAACAAGCAAACTGAACAGTTTTCTTCTCGAGATGTTATGTAATACCCATCTTTTTAGACTATGATTTAAAAATATTTTAAATATTTTAAAAGCCTGGGTAGCTCAGTGGGTTAAGCCTCTGACTCTTGATTTCGGCTCAGGTCATGATCTTAGGGTCATGAGATCGAGCCCTGGGTTGGGCTCCTTGCTCATCAGGGAGTCTGCTTGAGAGTCCTTCCCTCTGCTCCTTCCCCCAGCTCAAGCATGTGCACGTGCACTCTGTCAAATAATATTCAAAAAAATATCTAAAGAGCTCAAATATGATCTCATCCCAGTGTTTCCCCTTAGATTATTGCAGTTTCTGTTGCTAGGCCAGGAGCATAGTTCACAGATACTTGGTTTTCTCAATGAATTTTAACTAGTCCCTGAACTAACATCCTTGGAGAATGTCAGGGAAGAATAAATAAGCAAAGAAAATCTGTTTTGCATTTGTACCACAAACTATTTTAGGAATGGACGGAAATTCTCAAAGAGTCCCCAGACCCATACTGGGAGTTACCTCAGAAGTGTTCTTTGACCCACAAATATAATCAATCTCATTTTTCAAAGCATTAAATTAAAGGTAATACAGAAAGCTGTGTACAGTTAGACAAAAATTAAGTTAAAAAACTGATAATGCTAATATGCGCTGGAGGCGTATAAAGTATAACAATTATGCCGTTGTTGGTCTAAGTGATTCTGGAAACAAAAAGAAGGTAGTAGAAATGTTTCAATCCCAAATTTCTAGAGAGTGACTCAGGTATCAAATGAGATGACAAAGCATAATTGGGTGAATTATATCT
Organism: Leptonychotes weddellii; assembly: GCF_054177405.1. Lineage (NCBI taxonomy): Eukaryota > Metazoa > Chordata > Mammalia > Carnivora > Phocidae > Leptonychotes > Leptonychotes weddellii. The sequence goes on from NW_028025499.1 coordinate 9,092, forward strand.
GCTCTTACCATTCATTAACTGAAAAGTATTCCCAAGACAAAAGCATGAATACTGCCCCCCTCCTGCGCCTCTCACCTCAATGAGAAAAGACTCTTTCGAGGGTAGACATCCTTACCTCAGAGAGTAGGTGCTGAATCACAACTGTTAATGCTTCAAATCTGATATTACCACAGGACAGAAGCTGCTTGAGCTGCAGGATAAATCCACTTTGGTTTTCACATTTTGTTTTATATTGAGCCAATTCAAGTGTTTTTTCAGAGGACAGCACATCTGGAGACGTCTGTGTCTGGATACACAAAGTTCTGGGATTCTTTTGCCTGCCCTTTTCAACTGTAAAAGGAATAAGTATACATAGGAAAATATGAGATTTTAATTTTTATAATCACTACCACCTGGGTTCAAAAACAACTAGATAAGCCACAGAAATGCATTTAAGCTATGTTTACATAAGGAAAGCATATGGATCAGAGCAGGAACTAATCAAATATCTAGATGTTTGGAATTTATAAACACAGACAAGGTCTTTAGCTCTGACTTTAAAAGATTTACAAAGGGCAGAGAATTACGCGTGAATTTAGCAATCCAGAAACATGAAAACTGCGTGCAAAATAATGCTCATATTGCAGTTTCTGATTTTCTAGGTAAATTGGTACAGTATTGTGACTATGACAAGTCCTCTGACTCTGTATTGTGATCACATATACTGAAAGGAAAACACAAGTGATTGGACTTTCAATGCCTCTCCTTCCTCCTACACATTTTCTACAAACTTCCCATCCTTTCCTGCTGATGGCCTGGTCATTACAAAGATTTGTACTGCTGACGAGTCATTTCCTAATCTCTAATAAATCATTACATATATTGAAAATCTACTCATATTTTGCCCCTTAAGTTCACTGCTAAAAGTACTATATTCTTGACCATCCTTTTCCGTTTTCTATGAAACACAAGCTTTATTGTTTTTCCCCTCTCCAAGTACTAATAATGGCCTATGGTTTTTTTTTTTTTTAAGCTCATGCTAATACTCCAAATCCAACTAAGATGCTGTGCTAAGTGATTATTCACTATCTATGCCACGGTGTCCTGGGAATTACTCTATTTTAAATGAAAAACTGTTCAGTGTTGGAACGATTCCAAATGCCTCAGTCACTTTAAATATCAAACAGAATTGGAAGAACACAAAACAAGCTGCTTAGCTTCTTGAAGTAAGTAGGCCAAGTAATCAAAACAAAACATGAAAAAAAAAAAAAAAGACACAAGAAACTAAGAAAAAAAAAATGTTCCCTTGTTTTCAGAGGCATTCCCTACGACATTCACATTCTGTGATAAAAAACCAACCTAAGAAAATTTTACAGACAGAAATTATTTTCTCCAATTTTTCAGGGGGAGGAAAACTAAAGTAATTTCTTGAAGGAAAATAAACCTCAGTATTCATGCTCCAAGAACCAATGACAAAAAACACTCAATATAGGGCGCCTGGGTGGCTCAGTCGGTTGGGCGGCTGCCTTCGGCTCAGGTCATGATCCCAGGGTCCCGGGATCGAGTCCCGCATCGGGCTCCCTGCTCTGCGGGGAGCCTGCTTCTCCCTCTCCCTCTGCCTGCTTCTCTGCCTACTTGTGTTCTCTCTCTATCTCTCTG